>NC_140511.1:8569417-8634417 GCF_964339955.1 Pipistrellus hanaki | reverse complement strand
AAAAAGAAAGAGAAGGAAGAAAGGAAGAAACAACCACATGATATCAGCTCCCCAAGGTCTCATGAAATTCCTGTTTAAGGAGTTTATTTATGACACTTTTAGTTTGGATTTACATTTTTACTGGTTTGTCAAGACCATGGCAGGTACACTGTCCAATATGTTAAAGAAAAAACCTAATCTAATAAAGAGGGAATATATACAGGGGAGGGCATTTGGGAGTGACCGGGCTGTCAGGAGAGGGCAGTTGGGGACAATCAGGCTGGCAGGGGAACAGTTAGGTGTCAATCAGGCTGGCAGGGGAGTGGTTAGGGGGTGGTCAGGCTGGCAGGCAGAAGCAGTTAGGGGCAATCAGGCAGGCAGGCAAGTATTTGGGAGCCAGCAGTCCCAGATTGTGAAAGGGATGTCCGACTGCCTGTTTAGGCTGATTCCAGAGTCGAGCATCCCCTGAGGGGTTCCAGATTGGAGAGGGTGCAGGTTGGGCTGAGAGAACCCCCTTCCCAGTGCGTGAATTTCATGCACTGAGACTCTAGTAATTTATAAATGCACTAGAGGCTCAGTACATGAAATCGGTGCACAGGTAGGGTCCCTAGGCCTTCCTTCCTCTGGCTGCTGGCTGCTGGCTGCCAGCCGAGGTCTTCCTCCATCCCCTGCTGGTTGTCGCACGTCATAGCGCGTGGTCGAACTTCTGGTTGTTCAAACTCCCAAAGGGACAATTTGCATATTAGCCTTTTATTATGTAGGATAACCATGAGATTGCACACTACAAACTGTTCACACAGGGGAGATGCTTGGTGACTGTACATCCTCACTACATGAGCCCTGACTGGAGGCTGAGGGGCTGAGGCCTGCAAACCACCCACGTTGGGTGTCCCGGCACAGGGTGGGCCCAGGCGCTGTGGACGGAGGCTTTGTAAAGTCTATAGAGTCCTGGGAAGAGGCGGGCAGCCTGCAGAGGGGCCTGCCCTGAGCACCAGCCCTGCCACACGCCAGCAGAGCAGCCTTGGGGGGCCACTCTGAACTTCAGGCTCATCTTCCATCAGGGAAGAGCTAATGAGGAGCATCCCTAATGGCCTGTGAGGCTCAGCTGCCATCTGACGGAAAGGGATCATAGAGCATCTTCTTCCTCCTAGGCCCTGACCCAGGCACAGATGGCCCCAGAGGTGGGGGTGCCATGTGCCAGCCAGGGACCCTACATTGGGCACAGCCCAGGCACAGCAGGTCTGCTCAGGTGAGCCAGGAGCCATGCCCACCCAGCCATCTGCCCCCAACCCTCAGCTGTCCCCCAGCTCCTGCCACTGCTAGGGAAGGAGGGGAGGGAGGGAGGAAGAGATGGAGAGAGGGAAAGAGGGAGGGAGAGAGGGAGGGAGGGAGGGAAAGAGGGGAGACAGGGGGAGGCTTCACTCTTCTTGGGATCTCTCCTCGGGGGTCGCCAGGACTTGGGGTGCAGAGGAGGGAGGAGGCAGTGGCATGCCACGGAGCAGGCACCGTTTGGCGCACCCAGGGGTCCTCCTGCCTCACAGCCTGCTTTTCCCCAGGCTCCTCGGGACTCCACCTCGTGCCTCCTGGAGAACTCACCGGCTGACCCCGGCTCATTCCCAGCCACCTGCTTCCTCCAAGGACTTCTCTGGAAGCAGAGCTGGGCTTGGCCTCAATCACGCAACCACTTCTGACCCCAGCCGTTCGGGGAAGCAGGAGAGAGGGCTCTTCCGTGCACCTCAGTGGGGGTAAGGGGCAGCAGCTGGCCTGTCTGTGCTGTGCGGGGCCAAGAGAGGGTCAGGGAGGTGAGGGGGGAGCAGCCGGCTGGCAGCACAGAATAGAGCACCCTTCCCCTGCCGTGCAGACTGTTCTGACGTCCACTGCTCTCCGCAGCGGCCTGAGACGGCGAGCGTCTCACACAGAGGCCTGTGGCTGCCCCCCCATCGCCCGTCCTGCCGAGCTGGGCTGCAGCCGGCAGTGAGTGAGCGGTGACAGCTGTCCTGCTGGGCTAACGCCACATCTGCTACCGCAGCTGCCGGCACTGCTTTGGGGAGAAAGCTGCTGGTGTGACGGCCACCTCTCCCCCCGCTTGCCCCCACTGAGGCCTCCGATCTACCCTGGCTTTGGACCACCCGTTGGTCTTGCCAGTCAGAGCTGAGTCTCAGCTATGCCCGCACAGAGGAGATCTCACCGGTGGGAGGGCCGCAGCCCAGGAGGGGGGAGGGGAGAGGCTTGAGCTCCCACGGCCATGCAGGCCGGTCACCGGCTGCCATGCCCTCGCCCCGTGTGTGCCCTCCACACACGCTCGGCGGCACACACCGTCCCCAGCAGCCACCCCGGAGGAAGCCCTTCCCCTTGGCCCAGCACAGCCAGGACAACCACTCCGAGCGGAAACTTGTTTTGAGGGTCTGCCTCCATTTTTTTTTTAATATTTTTAATTGATTTCAGACAGAGAGGAAAAGGGAGAGGGAGATAGATTTGATGATGAGAGAGAAACATTGAACAGTTGCCTCCTGCCCCCTACCAGGGATCGAGCTCGAAAGCCAGGTACATGCCCTGACGGGGACTCAAGCCCTGACCTCCTGGTCCGCCTCCCTGTTCAGGCTGTGGCCCCTCCCCCCAGGCTGGAGGTGGGCTTATCTGATTCTGCATCCCAGAGCATTCCTGTCAGAGCTGGTCCCTCCCAGCCGCTGGGCAAATGCTTCTTGAGCAATTGAATCCATGAATGTCCCTAGTGCTGGGGACAATGACAGAGTGGTTTTGAAAGGTCAGAGTTCAGTCCTGGAGACTCACCTGCAGTCACACCCCTGACACCCATCCTGGACACCTGCTCCTCCAGGAAGCAGAACCTGAGACAGGGTGCCTGGAGCCTGGGCGCCCCCTCGTGGCTGAAATGGTCACCTGCACCTCCCCTAAGAACTGGAACCCTGGCCTGGAAGCAGCTATGAGGACTCCTGTCACATGATCACGAAGACCCCACCTGGCACCCAGCTCCCCGGACAGTGGAGCTGGGACGTCCCACAGAAGGAGGGGGAATGGATGCAATGCCCAGGGGAAGAACATAAGCACCAAAAAGAGAGGCCCGCCGAGCGGGCCCCGAGGACGGGGCACAGGCAGAGGAGACAGGAAAGGCCCGGGCCGAGGACAGCAGGCAGAGGTCGCTGGAAGACAGGTGAATCCTGGCACACCGCTGGCAGGTCACACACAGGTCACGGGTCCTGGGCCACGGCGGCCTCCGCGGCCACAGGGCAGGGCCAGACCACTGGGGTGGTCAGTGGATCCCAATGAAGAGGGATGGAGAAAGGAGCAACACAGAAAGGCCGCGTTTCCCAGAGAATCAGGGTGCCCGGGGACCAGGCTCAGGAGCTGAGCAGTGGGGGGAAGGAGCGCCATCCGCAGCCCACGAGGCAGCAGGAGGGGGTCCAGGGAGACTGTGAGAGGAGGGGTGGCTACGCGGGAGGAGCTGCTAATGGACACTCGCCTTCTGGAGGAGAAGGCAGAACGGGGTTCAGAAGGACTAACGGGGACAAAGAACAAATCTGCCATGAAAACGGAAGGGTGGAGAACCGAGACGGAGGCGTAGGTAACCGCGGGTACTCAACTCCTCCCACAACCGCAAAAACTTACACCTGACACACGGCACAGCCGTCACCCAGAGCCGCCTTAGCGCTGGCTGGGAGTCCACGCCGCGGGGGGTGACGGAGAAAGCACACTGAGCAGCTGTAGAGGGTGGAGTGCGGGGAGGGCATTTGTAATCCAGAGGGATATGCGGCTCAGAGGCAGTCATGAGGAGCACGGGGTCCCAGCCCCACACCAGCCCCCGCCCAGGGGTCCGGAGCTGGGAGGAGATGCTTGTCAGCTCAGCGCCATCCAGGCTTCACCGCCCTGTCTGTGTCCACAGGCAATGCATGTGCATGTAAGCTTTTCAGATGATCTCCTCACACCCCGCCCATCCCCCTTCCCTCCGAGACTCCTCAGTCTGTTCCACATTCCCATGCCTCTGGTTCTATCTTATCCATCCCTTTATTTTGTTCATTAGATTCCTTATTCATTTATTTTTTTGGATTTCATTTAGATATGTATTTATTGCCATTTTATTGTTCCTATTTCTATTTCTCTTCTTCCTCTTCTTCCTCTTTCTGCTTTTCTCTGACTGCTTTTAAAATTCTCTCTTTGTCTTTAGTCCTTGAATTTTATTTTTTAAATATATCTTTATTGTTCGTATTATTACAAATGTTCCTCATTTTTTCCCCCTCCATTGCTCCCCTCCACCAGGTTCCCATCCCACCTCTGCCCTTTCCCCAAGTCCTTGGCATTTTAATTATAATGTTCTTAGTGTGGGCCTCTTTGGATCCTCTTGTTTGGAACTCTGCACATCCTGGGCTTGTAAGCCTATTTCTTTCACCAGGTGGGGGAAGTTTTCTGCCATTATTTCTTCAAATGGGTTTTCAATATCTTGCACTCTCTCTTCTCCTTCTGGCCTCGCCATAATGTGAATGTTGGTAGACCTGAAGTTGTCCCAGAGACTCCCTATACTATCTTCATATTTTTTGGATACTTTTTGCTCTTCTAATTGAGTGTTTTTTACTTCCTCAGATTCTAAATCGTTGAACTGAAGTCTCAGAATCCTCTAGTCTACTGTTGAATCCCTGTAAAACATTCTTTATTTTAGTTAGTATATGCTTGATTTCTCACTCGTCCTTTTTCATGTCTTTGAAATTCTCAATGAGATCCTTAAAAGTCTCACTACGCACCTGACGCTCTCATTAAAATCCTTGAGCATCCTTATAACCATTGTTTTGAGCTCTGTATCTAGTAGTTTGCTTGCTTCCATTTCATTTAGTTCTATTTCTGGAGATTTCTTCTGATCTTTCATTTGTGACAATTTCTTTGTCTCCCCATTTTGGCTGCCTCCCTGTGTTTATTTCTGTATATGAGGTAGAGCTGCTATGTCTCCTGGAGTTGGTAGAGTGGCCTTGTGTAGTAGGTGTCCTGTAGGCCCAGTGGCTCAGTCTCCCAGTCACCTGAGCTGGCACTCTAGGTGCGCCCTGTGTGGGCTGTGTGCATAGTCTCATGTAGTTGAGCCTTGATTGCTGTTGGTGTCACTGGGAGGAGTTACCTCCAGGCCCATTGGCTGAGAGGACCAGCAGTGACTAAGTGAAAGAGCTGCTGTGCAGGAGACGCCCCTGTGGAACAGGACTTGCTTCAGTGGGGCTTTAGTGCTCACTGAGTCTGCCCCCTGAGTGTGTCACTCATGGGTGTAGAGTTGTAATCTGGCATGCTCTGAAATTGTCCACTGGTTGCAATGGGTCTTGGGTCTTCCAAGAGGTGCAAAGTCAGCCACCACCTGGGCCACCTGGCAGGGGCTGCAGGGCGATCTGCAGATGGCTCCTACTTGTGTTGGGCTTCGAAGTGCCCAGATGATGCCAAGCTGTCTTGGGCCTCTTATTGATAGGCATGGGGCATGCTAATGTCAGCTGCTGTTTGTTTGAGAAATTTTAGCCAAGTCTGAAGCCTGAGCCAGGACAGGACATTCATATGGAAAAGCTGCTGCAAACAGCTTGGGTGGGGCAGGATCTCAAGGAAACTCCAGGGTGGAGGGAACAGTGTGAGCCAGGCAGATGGAAACTCAGATATGGCTGCCAGTCAGCTCTGTACTTGAGAGATCTAAGCATAGGAACAATGACCCCTTTATAGGAGAAAGCTGCCCCTGAGTTCCTGCTTCAACGCCAGGCAGTCCAGTTCCTCTCTCTATGTCCCTGGACACCCCCACCCCAAGCCTCTGGACGAGGCTCTCCCTGCATTTCTTTGCTGCATCCCCTGGAAAAGCAAGCGAATCCCTGACACTCTGCCTCAACTGGGGCCCACATGACACCTCCCAGACCTGGACACAGAGAGGGTCTCCGCCCTGCCAGGTAAACCCCAACGGACCCTCAGGAGCCCCCAGGGCAGCAGAGCTGGAAAATGCCAATGACCTCCTCACCCTCTGTGGCAGGAAACGTGGAGGGAGGCACTTGCTGTGCAGAATTTGATTCATGTTCTATCTCCTCGCCCTGGGCTCTGGGCCTGTTGTGAGAAGGAGGCTGTGCTGGGCTCTGGGCCTGTTCGAAGGAGGAGGTTGGGAGGAGGAGGCTGTGCTGGGCTCTGGGCCTGTTGGGAAGTGAAGGCTGCCCTGCCCGGCAGACCAGCCTGAAGGCCCACCTGGGAGGAACTGAGAGGGGCTGGGGCACCACAGGCAGCAGGGCCCTGGGACAAGTGCCAGGCTCAGGGACTCTCTAGCCACACCCACTCTCTTGCCTCTCCCCCAGGTGGGGATGGTTGCCTGGAGTCCCCGCCCAGAGCCCAGACAATTCTCATCTCCCAGCCACCCTGCAGAGCGAGGAGGAGGAGGAGGCTGAGGTCCTCCCCCACCAGTGAGTGCTCCCCCCGTGCTCTGAGGGGACCCTCCTGCTGCCTCATGCAGGTCACTGGGTGCTGATGGAAGGGCTGGGACTGAGTGAGACCTGCTGGCTTGGGAAGGTGTGAGTCAGGGCTTCACTCAGTGGCGTGTTGCTGCAGCCAATGCCGCATCTACTGGCTCTCCAGCCCGGGGAATGGGGGCGTGGGGTGCGAGCAGCCTAAGGGAGAGGCCTGGCTCCCGGAGAGACGGCCGAGCCTCCGCGCCTCCCCGGGTCAGCACCCAGCCTCCGGTCTCCATGGGGAGCGCACTCCACTCGCAGCCTCCTCCCCAGCGGAGCTGGGCCTAGAGGTTCCTCTTCTTCCGCCCTCTCCCCTCCGGCTCCCTGCCAGCTCCAGGTGCCCTCGGTGCCGGCTCCAACCCGGTGGCACTGCGTCCTCCAGCATCCCTGAGGACGGCGCAGACCTCACGTTGCCGCCTCCCGCGGTGCCCTCGCCCTCTGGTTCTGGGCAGACACTCAGGCTGCCCAGCTCCCGCCATGGACCGGAGAGGAGGGGGCTGAGAAAGCAGCTCCCACTGCCTCAGGGGTCCCGGGTGCAGGTCTGGGGCTCCGCGGGGTGGTGGGGGCAGGGAGGCCCGGCCGGCAGAGGCCTCCCTCTGTGGCCTCACTGGTCCAAGCCCGGAGTCCTGCCCGTCTGGAGCTGGGAGGCCTGATGCCACCCCTCAGGGAAGGACTCCTGCCCGCCCTCAGGGTGGCCGAGGGCTGCAGGTGGGCCTGGGCTCTGCTCATCACTGAGCCTCTCCCCCTCCCCCCCAACGCGGGAGGGGTTAGGAGACCAGCTGTGCCCTGGGGAGCGCTGCCTCCCCGACACCTGGGCCTGTCCTCTGTCCATGAGGGGAGACGTGGTGCCACCCCCGGAGGTGGGGCAGCCCGGCCGCACGCCCATCCCGCAGCCCGGAGCCTGAGCAGCCTGTTGGCTCAGCGGCCTGTCCGGTCCCTCGTGCCCATGGCTGGTTACAGGGAACTGGTCCCGGGCTGGTGTGGCCAGGCCCCACCCCACTGTCTTCCGGGCACCTCCCCGAGGCTTATCAGCCGCCAGGCGGCGGGGAGCAGTCAGATCCAGTGCGGGAGGAGGTGGGGAGTTTCCGGCTCTGCGAGGCCCATACTCAGCTCCTCACTGCCCTCCCTCCCCGCCCAGCCGGCTCCTGCAGCCATTTCCACCCCCCACCCCCCAGGAGGGATCCCCCTTTCCATCACTGGGGATGTGAGGGCCACTGACAGCCACACCCCGCGCTGGGCCTGGGCCCCCAGCTGCCTCCCCTCCCACCGGAGCTGACTTCCCGAAACCAGCCCAGGCTCAGGCCTCCCCCTGCCGGCGGCTGTGGGGCGCAAGCAGCACTGCTATCAGCATGCACCTGCCACAGTTCCACCAATTCCCCACACCCCACAGGGCTCCCTCTGACTGTGAGGCCCTGGGCCACCAGCCGCACAGACCGACCCTCTGGTCCTCCCCAAGGTCAGCAGGTCAGACCACGCCCAAGCCCCATGCCCAGAGCCAGGGCCAGCTCCCAGGCTTCTCTCCAGATCCTGCCGCCAAGGGCCCTGCCAGCAGAGTGACCGTGACCCTCCCTCCTGTCCCCCACAGTGACCCTCTCTCCCCCCACAGTGACCCTCCCTCCCCTGGACCCTCCCCCTGGACCCTTCCCCTGGACCCTCCCCCTGGACCCTGGACCCTCCCCCTGGACCCTCCCCTAGATCCTCCCTGCACCCTCCCCTGGACCCTCCCCTAGACCCTCCCTGGACCCTGGACCCTCCCCTGGACCCTCCCCTGGGCCCTCCCCCTGGACCCTGGACCCTCCCCCTGGACGCTCCCCTGGGCCCTCCCCCTGGGCCCTCCCCCTGGGCCCTCCCCCTGAGCCCTCCCCCTGGACCCTCCCCTGGGCCCTCCCCCTGGACCCTCCCCCTGGGCCCTCCCCCTGGGCCCTCCCCTGGGCCCTCCCCCTGGACCCTCCCCCTGGGCCCTCCCCCTGGGCCCTCCCCTGGACCCTCCCGCCTCATTTTCCCAATCTAATTAGTCACCAAATCCAATTCACGTGTGAAGTTCCGCTGTGCCCTCCTGGTACCCTCCTGGGTAGGACCCTCCTCCCGCTGGGATTCCTGCCGCAGTCCCTGCTACTCCCTCCACCCCAGCCCCCACCACTCTGTCCGCTGTTGGGCGGGGAGTCTCCCGGAATTCACACCACAAACACAGTCCCCAGTTACACACTGCCACTGCTCCCCATTGCTTAGGCAGCGACCGCCACAGCTCTTTGTCCGTTCTCGGTAACAGCCCGCCTTAGCACAGTATGCTTATTTATGCCTGAATTATGTTCACAGCTACAATGAGCATCGGCCAATACCTGAAGGACAATGACCTTTAGAGAAAATTGCTCACGTTAGGGATTTATATCTATATTTCAAAACCTCCTGATAGTTGTGAGTTTTTCTGGCCAGCTTCCATCAGTGATGATAGTCCACCAACGTATGAGTTTAACTCGAGTGGGAAGACAGTGCCGAGCTCGTTCCCGGTTAAATACACAGAAGCAGAAGCAGAAGCTGCGGTGCCTCCTGCCTCACACGAGGCTTGCTGGGCGCGAGCACCCAGTCTAGGGGCTTCCAGCCCAGGCTCCCGGCTCTGTGAGGCTCCTCCAGAGCAGGGCCCGGGTTCCTCATCCCGGAGCCCCGCGGCCGGCCCCCAGCCCAGCCGGCCGCACGCGGAGGCCCCGGTAAATATCGGGGAATCCACAGCTGGTTCCACACAGAGGGCCTGTCTGCCCCCAGAGGCTCTTCCCCTCTCGGCCCCACTTCTCCTGACCCCGTCCTGCTCATCCTCACAAGCTCAGTGCAGTGCCGCCTCCTCCAGGAGGCCCCCCACCTCCAGCCCTGCCGGCTCTTCCCGCAGCATTGCCAGCACGGCAGTGCGTGTCTGGGCCATGTTAGGGCCACATCTGGGCCATGTCTGGGCCATGCCAATGCCTGTCTGGGCCACGTCTGGGCCATGTCTGGGCCATGTCAGTGCCATGTCTGGGCCACGTCTGGGCCACGTCTGGGCCATGTCTGGGCCATGTCTGGGCCACGTCTGGGCCATGTCAGTGCCATGTCAGTGCCATGTCAGTGCCATGTCTGGGCCACGTCTGGGCACGTCTGGGCCATGTCTGGGCCATGCCAATGCCTGTCTGGGCCACGTCTGGGCCATGTCTGGGCCATGTCTGGGCCACATCTACCTTATTAAAGAGTGTCAGAGGCCAGGAAGGCACGGTGTCCATCTGTGTGTCAGTCCACCATCCATGTCTGATGCATGAGACTCTCACACAGCTGGGGATGGGGTCAAAGGGCAGTCTGGCCCAGAGGCTTTTAAGTTCAAGAACATTGGTTCTGGGTTGGGGACAGGGAGAGGACGGGTTATCCTGTGAGAGCCCTCCAGGCTGACCCTCACAAAGTGCCACTCTCTGACAGCCTTTCCGGCGGAGGAGAGGCCTGCTGGGAGGACAGCGGGGACGGGGACGGAGCGGCCTCTGCCACGCGGCGGTGCTGTGGCTGCAGCCCTCCCGGCTCCCTGCCGGGCCTCCACGAGCCAGGCAGCCTCTGCGGCCAGTGCACTCGGAGAGCGGAGGCACCGGCATCATCAATAAGTGATGGTCTGCGGGACCTGGCAGGGCCTGGACGGCATCTAAAAGCATCTCCCTCCACCAGGTCACCCCCGTGAACTCATTTGTTAATGGCCGGTCGGCTCCATCACCCGCACAGAGCCCTGAGTCATCCCGGCTCCTCGGCCAGCGTCCTGGGCTCTGGCAGCAGTGTCTGAGCCAGCAGCCCGGTGTCCTGTGCCAGCCACGCACATGGGTTAGCCTGCCAAGCACTGCTGGGTGGGGTCTGCCATTTATCTCAGTTTCCTCATCTGTAAAATGGGAACATGAAGACTTAGTTTGCGCCCAGCCTGTGTGGCTCAGTGTTTGAACGTCAACCTATGAGCCAGGGTCACAGTTCCATTCCCAGTCAGTGCATGTGCCTGGGTTGCACGCTCACAATCCCCAGTGTGGGGTGTGCAGGAGGCCCCTGACCCATGATTCTCTCTCATCATTGATGTTTTTTGTTTGTTTGTTAATTCTCACCTGTGGATATTTTCCCACTGATTTTTAGAGAGGATGGAAGGTAGCGAGAGAGAAAGAGGGAGGGAAATGTCAATGTGAGAGACAGAGGGAGGGAATGTCAATGTGAGAGACAGAGGGAGGGAATGTCAATGTGAGAGACAGAGGGAGGGAATGTCAGTGTGAGAGACAGAGGGAGGGAATGTCAATGTGAGAGACAGAGGGAGGGAATGTCAATGTGAGAGACGGAGGGAGGGAATGTCAATGTGAGAGACAGAGGGAGGGAATGTCAATGTGACGGAGGGAATGTCAATGTGAGAGACAGAGGGAGGGAAATGTCAATGTGAGAGACAGAGGGAGGGAATGTCAATGTGACGGAGGGAATGTCAATGTGAGAGACGGAGGGAGGGAATGTCAATGTGAGAGACAGAGAGAGGGAATGTCAATGTGACGGAGGGAATGTCAATGTGAGAGACAGAGGGAGGGAATGTCAATGTGAGAGACAGAGGGAGGGAATGTCAATGTGAGAGACGGAGGGAGGGAATGTCAATGTGAGAGACAGAGGGAGGGAATGTCAATGTGAGAGACAGAGGGAGGGAATGTCAATGTGACGGAGGGAGGGAATGTCAATGTGAGAGACGGAGGGAGGGAATGTCAATGTGAGAGACAGAGGGAGGGAATGTCAATGTGAGAGACAGAGGGAGGGAATGTCAATGTGAGAGACAGAGGGAGGGAATGTCAATGTGAGAGACAGAGGGAGGGAATGTCAATGTGAGAGACAGAGGGAGGGAATGTCAATGTGAGAGACAGAGGGAGGGAATGTCAATGTGAGAGACAGAGGGAGGGAATGTCAATGTGAGAGACAGAGGGAGGGAATGTCAATGTGACGGAGGGAATGTCAGTGTGAGAGACTGAGGGAGGGAATGTCAATGTGAGAGACAGAGGGAGGGAATGTCAGTGTGAGAGACAGAGGGAGGGAATGTCAATGTGAGAGACGGAGGGAGGGAATGTCAATGTGAGAGACGGAGGGAATGTCAATGTGAGAGACAGAGGGAGGGAATGTCAATGTGAGAGACGGAGGGAATGTCAATGTGAGAGACAGAGGGAGGGAATGTCAATGTGAGAGACGGAGGAAATGTCAATGTGAGAGACAGAGGGAGGGAATGTCAATGTGAGAGACAGAGGGAGGGAATGTCAATGTGAGAGACAGAGGGAGGGAATGTCAATGTGAGAGACAGAGGGAGGGAATGTCAATGTGAGAGACAGAGGGAGGGAATGTCAATGTGAGAGACAAAGGGAGGGAATGTCAATGTGAGAGACAGAGGGAATGTCAATGTGAGAGACAGAGGGAGGAAATGTCAGTGTGAGAGACAGAGGGAGGGAATGTCAATGTGAGAGAAGCACATCAATTGGTTGCCTTCGCACATGTGCCAACCAGGACTGGGGATGGAGCCTGCAACTGAGGTGCATGCCCGTGACCGGAATCGAACCCGAACCCTCAGTCCACAGGCCGATGCTTTTTCCACTGAGCCAAGCGGGCTCGGGCTCATCATTGATGATTCTCTCTCTCTCCCTCTCCCTCCCTCTCTGAAATCAATAAAAACACTTTTTAAAAAGACTTGGTTGGCAAGCTTAGGGACAGACGTAGATCTCTGTGCACACATCCCTGCCCTCTCCTATGTCCTGCCCTTCCCTGGGGACCACGCCCCTTCAGGCCTGGCCTCCTTCCCCTGTGCCTGCAGCCCCGCTCCCCGCTCTGCGGTCAGAGTCCTCTTTCTGTGTGTCCAGCTAAATTTACAGCCACAGTTCAGCGCCTCTGTGCCCGGCACTGCTCTGGGGCTACAGGAGAGGCAGGAGAGATCTCCGGGAGCCCATCGCGGGGTCTGTGAGCACTTCAGAGTTTACGGGGTGAGGGGCGCACGACGCCCTGGGCGGATGAAGTTTCGTGGAAACTTGAAATCTATATGATTTTGTGAACCACCACCCAAAAAAATTCAATAAAAAGATAAAATTTTAAAAAGAAAACATTAGCCCTAGCTGGTTTGGCTCAATGGACAGAGCATTAGCCTGCAGATTGAAGGGTCCCAGGTTCGATTGCGGCCAAGAGCACATGCCTGGGTTACAGGCGTGGTGCCAGTAGGGGGCGTGCGAGAGGCAGCCAATGATGTTTCTATCTCTCTATTCCTTCCTCTCTAAAATCAATAAACATACTTTTTAAATATTATACACACAGAAAAGTACTGTTTTAGCTAGAAGATCACTAAGCTGAGATTCAAGCTGAACCCACGCCCTTTCCAATTCACCACCTCATCTCCAGGCCCCTCACCTGCCTCGTACCTCCCAGCCCACGTCAGCCCGGACAGTAGCAGGAAGTCCCAGGATAGAGAGGCTGCCAGGACAGTGACAAAGCTTATGACTCAGACATCCACCGCGCCTGCTCGGTGCTGTCGCAGCGCCCTGCCCTGTGCGGGAGCCCGCGGAGGCCGCCCTGCACCACCTTCCCTTTGGGCGGCCTGGGCAGGAGCAGGCCTCTCTCCAGAGGCTTCCTCACCCAGAGCCCCAAGCCCAGCCCCTCTGTCTCAGGAGAGCAGGCCCATAGCCCTGCTCCACCCGCTCCCTCGGCGGCACCTGCCTTCCTGCACTTGACGCTCAAGGCCAAGATCCAGCGTGACCCCTCGGCCCCCAGCAGATGGACTAAGGTCCTCTCAGAGGCCTGCAAGGCAAAGCTGTTCTTGGGCGCCACATCCCCTCCTCCCTCCCTCCCTCCCTCCCTCCCTCCCTCCTTCCCTCCTTCCTTCCCTCCCTCTCTCCCTCCTTTCCTCCTTCCCCCCCTCCCAGGCATGACCCCGAAGCACAGATGGAGCATGCTCAATGTAGCTGAGTGAAAGGCAGAGCAGGACTGCACAGGGAATGCGCGGCAGTAAATAGAATCTCCATCCAGAGCCGAAACCCCGTCTGCGTGGGCACAGCGGCCAGGACTTAGCCTCTCTGAGCGGAGCTGTCCAGGAGGGGCAGGGTGGGGGGAGCGGCAGGGAGGGGCAGGAGGGAGGAGGGGGCAGGGGGAAGGAGGGGGAAGGGCAGGGGGCTCTGGAAGAATTGCAGAGAAGGGTGAGGCTCAGCTCGGTTACTGCAGCCATCACTCCTGGGCCGCAGGAGCAGAGTGCCGTGACCTGGGCGGCTCAGACCCCAGAACTCCGTTGTCGGGCAGCCAGCAGCCTGACATGCAGGCATGGGCAGCGCCCTGCTCCCCGGGGGAGGGGGGCAGAGGGGGATTCCTCGCCTCCCCAGCTTCCGGGAGCTCAGCTGCTCCTTGGCTGGTGGCAGCATCGCTACAGCCTCTGCCTCGGACTCCACCGGGTCCTCCCTCCCGTCTTCACATCTTCTCTCTGCGCATGTGTGCCTGTGTCTCTTCTCCCCGGTCATGTGGATGGAGAGCCCACAGGCCCAGCGGGACCTGCTCTTAACGAGTTACATCTACCAGGACCCGCTTCCAAAGGAGTCCCGTGCTGAAGACTGAGGCGGGCGCGAGCCATTGGGGACGTGGTCGGCCCGGTACAGGCATCTCCGGGCGAGAAGGGTGGCGGCCAGGCTGTGGTGGAAGGCAGCCTGGGGAGCAGCGCATGGGCCCGGCTGGTCAGCTCCAGGGGCACCCTGGGCCCTGTGTGACCCGGGCAAGTCCCTCCGGTTCTCGGAGCCTGTTTCCTGGTTGCTCCGAAGGTCCAATGAGAAGAAGCGCATTGTTCCTGTAACGCTCTGCCATAGCTGCCTGTGGTTATTCGCCGACAGTGGCCCTTTCTCCCTCAGCGGCCACAGGAGCACCAACGCCCGCGGACTTCCTGGTGCTGCTGGTGCCGCAGGCTGGCCCTCTGCCCTGACCTGCTCACGCTCCCCACCCTGGTTTCCGGGATGCCCGGGGCCGCCCCGTCTCAGCAGGAAGCAGCCGCCAAGTTCCCTCCAGAGTCAAAGCCGGGTCACCAGTCACCCAGTCACAGTCACCCGGTCACCAGTCACCCAGTCACAGTCACCCGGTCACCAGTCACCAGTCACAGTCACCCGGTCACCGGTCACGCAGGTTCCAGAGGGCGCCTGAGGCAGCAGGGCCGGAGGGACTGGGAGTGTCCTGTTAAACCCTGTCTGGCTCGCCCCTCCTCTGGCTCAGGCCCCGGCCTGGCCTGGTGCTTTGCTTTTCCTCTTCAGGAATCAGTGTGCAGGCCCATCCCTGGAGAGGGCACAGCAGGTGCCCACAAGCGTGGCAGCCCAGCCCCTGCCCGGGCACGCGGTGCAGAGCAAGGTCAGCGCACAGCAAGCAGAGCTCGGGCGGTCCTGAGAGCCCAGAGCGGCTGCAACCGCAGGACAGCCCAGCCCTCACCCGAGCGGGACCTTCTAAGTTCTCACAGGCCCGGAGCTGTAAGGACTGCCCCACCATGGTGCTCTGCACAGTGGGCCAAGTCCTCGCAAGCACTCCCTCCCCTATCCTCCCGACCGCACGGGGCAGACGGTGCCACCTAAACCCACATGCAACTGAGACTAAAAAGAGTAAGGATCCTGCCTGCGACCACGCAACTGGCAATAGATGGGGCTAGAACCTGAATTTTAAAAAATAAATAAATAAGAAAACACTGAAGAGAGTCCCAGTCAAGACAGCAGAGTAGGTAGACACTGTGCTCACCTCCTCCTGTGACCTCATCAAAATCACAACTAAATTGCAGAACCACCAACATTGAGAATCACCTGAAATCCAGCTGATCAGAAGTCCCACAACTAAGGATACAAGGAAGAAGCCATGTCAAGACTGGTAGGAGCACAGACGCAGAACAAGCTGGTCCCACACCCATGAGAGGCAGATAAGATGTAGGCGAGGTGTCTCAGCTGTAGAGGTCCCTCCTGAGGAGAAGAGGGTCCCAGCCCCACACCGAGCTCCCCAGCCTGGAGTGCCAGTAACTTCTGGCTGAGGAAGCCAGCAGCGATTGTGGCAGTGTGAGACAGAGACCTCTGGCATCCCAGGCAGTTCCACTTAAAGGGACCCTGCATGGACTACTTGCTCACAGACTCACTCTGAGCTCCATTGCTGGGCAGCAATTTGAAAGTGCCAGGGACATACGGGGGAAAACCGGCTTCAAGATGAGGGCTAAAGGGGCAACTTTCTCTCAGACAGAGTGTTGGCAGAAGTCGTTCCCTTGCTAGTCTTCCCCACACCCCGCTGGCATGCACAGACAGGCGCCATATCTGGGTCTCCATCAGCCTGGCTGATACCATTCACCCCACCCTGATGAGTCCCTGAGATCCCCACCCCAACCAACTTAAGCGCCTGGCCCAAAACTCTTCCAGCAGTTCTTCCACACAAATGGCCTGGCTCAGATGGACTTTCCTAAAATCTCTCAAAGTTCACAAACCCTAAACAAGCAGCATCCAAACTCAGCATGCCCTGTACCCCTTGCTAAGTGGCCCAAAGCCTGGCACTATTGGCAGTGGCCCCCATTCACAGCTTAGCCTGTCCCAGGTGCCTCTGAGTCCAACCCAAGTGGCAACCATCTGCATATCACTCTGCAGCTCCTTCCAGTGGCTCTGGGCTGGGCACAGGCAGTGGCTGACCTTGACCTGCACCAGAGCCCCTCCCAAGAGACTCCAGAACCAACACATACTGGTGGTTGCCTTGAGCCTACACCAGAACATCACCCAATTAGCTCCACAAATGGCACACCCAAAGAGTGGAGGCAGGGTGCACCAGAGTCCTGACAAAGCAATTCCCACTAGAAAAACTAATTGCACTTGACATAAAGCTATTCCTAAAGTGTTAACTAAAATTTTTTATTGGTAGTTCATCTCAGGATAAAATCTCACAACAGGAAATGAACCTAAAGCAGTCATATTATAGTGCAAAAAAGTAAAATTTAAAAGCTATCAAGACTACATTACAAAATTTTCAAAAGCCTCCTAATATTTAAATCAAAAAAGGGGGAAAGTAGAAGAATATCATGTAAGGGAAAATATCCTGAAAGTAAATTACATCTAGAAAATTTGTACTTTAGAAAATTAATTGTAATGCTATCAGCAACATACCCATGAAAAACACACATGGTGTCAAAATAAGCCAGAGGAAAATCATTTGGGCAAAAAATGAAAAAAGATCCATAGTCAAATTATAGAAAATATTCCTTTAACTTTTGGTAGAGAATATATTTGTATATTTTCAGAAAACAACTCCAGGACCATGTGGATTCTGGCAACAGAGAAGAATTGACAGGACTACTCCAACCATAAAGACAGAAGAGAAGCAGTCCAGAGATGGAAGTCGCTGATGACACCTTACCATAATAGCAGTCAGCAGCTGTGTATCACTGCAGGTTTCCCAGGACCAAACCAGAGAGGGTTGGACCTGCATTACCACCATTTGCCCACCATCCAGAACTGAAATATCATTGCTGACATGTACACATAAGGAACTGTTTGACATTGAAATTGGGTCTCAAAAGAACTGGTGGCCCAGAAAGAAGCTCACTACAGACTGATTCATATGCCTTTCAGCATAACGATTATTGCTTGTCTCATTTTTTATTCTTTTAAGTATATTTCCAGTAGGACATGATCTCACTCATCTAGGGGAAATGGTGAACAACATAGACTGATGAACAAGAACAGACCCAGAGATAAGGAGACTGTTGGGCCTCAAAGGGAGGGTAGGGATAAAAGGGGGAGATCAACCAAAGGACTTATGTGCATGCATATGAGCCTAACCAGTGGTCAAGGACAATAGGGGGGGTGAGGGCATGAGTGGGAGGGGTGGGAGATTGGAATGGGAGGGGGGGTTGAGGACAAATATGTGATACCTTAATCAATAAAGAAATTGTTTTTTTAAGTACCATAAAAAAAAAAAGCAACCCCCACTCCATGGAGTCAGTCCCTGCATAACAGCTTGTCCCCTATAGACACGGCCAGCCCTCACTGCCAGGCAGCCCGAGGGTCAGTACCCCCACTGCCATGCCAGCAGCAATCCAGGCTCAACTGCAACAGGAGAGCACACCACCCACACAAGGGACCCCTGGAACGCCCAGCTCAGGTGAACAAGAAGAATGCCCTACTGGGCCCCACAGGACACCCACTACTTAGAGTCACTCTGCCAAGACTAGGAGTCAAAGCAGATATACCCAATACATAGAAACAAACAGGGAGGCAGGAGACAAAAAAGCATGTCCGAAATGGAAAAACAGGACAAAACTCTAGAAAAAGAACAAAATAAAATGGAGACAAGCAATCTACCTACAGAGTTTAAAACACTGGCTATAAGGATGCTCAATGAACTGAGAGGAAGAATAGATTATTTCAGTGAGAATGTCAGCAAAGAAACAGAAAACATAAAAATTAAGGTTTAAAAAACAAACAGCCCTGGCCAGTGTTCTCAGTGGTTAGAGCATTGGCCTGCACACCTTGGATTCCCAGTCAAGGGCATGTATCTGGGTTGCAGGTTCAATCCCTGGACCCAGCCAGGGCATGTGCAGGAGGCAACCAATCGATGTGTCTCTATCACATCTCTCTCTCTCTCTCTCTCTCTCTCTCTCTCTCTCTCTCTCTCTCTCTCTCTCTCTCTCTCTCTCTCTCCATCCCTTCCACTCTCTCTAAATGGAAAAAAATATCCTTGGGTGAGGATTAGCAATAGCAACAACAACAACAACAACAACACACACACACACACACACACACACACACACACACACACAAAACATAAAGAACCAATCAGAAATGAAGAATACAATAATGGAAATGAAAATGGAGAATACATTAGAAGGAATTAACAGCCAATTGGATAAAGCAGAGGATCAAATTAACAATTTGAAAGACAAGGTTGTAGAAAACACCCAATCAACACACAGAAAGAAAAATAGCTCAGAAAAATGAGGACAGTTTAAGGGACCTCTGAGAGATCACCAAGCATTACAATACTTGCACCATAGGGGTACCAGAAGGAGTAGAACAAGGAGTTAAAAATATATTTGAATTAATGACTGAGGACTTCTCTTACTGGGCAAAGAAAATAAACATACAAGAGTCCAAGATGAAGCCATAGAGGACCCCCCAAGATCCATCATAATTAAATTCTAAATATTAAGAGAGGCAAAGAGAGAATTTTATGTTTTCATTTTTATCAACTGCAGTTTATATTCAATGTTATTTTGTATTAGTTTCAGGGTTACTGCACAGTAATTTAGACAATCATATACTTTTCAAAGTGTTTCCCCCAATATTTTCAGTACCTTCTTCGCACCATACCTACCTTTTACAATACTAGAGGCCCAGTGCATGAATTCGTGCATGGGTGGGGTCTGGCCAGACTGCCCTGATGGGAGCCCATTGGGCTGGGCTGGCAGGGGGGAGAGGCTGTGGATGGTTGGCTGGCCAGCCCTACCCCCAATTAGGGTGTTAGGGGCCCATCAGGGACGGCCTGAGTTGCGGGGGGGGGGGGGGGGATGGGGCCAGATTAGGCTGGTTGGCAGCCGCAGTGCATGTCATAGCTACTGGTTGTTCTGGCCATCCTGGTTGTTCCACCATTTTGGTGGCTGGGCTTTTATATATATAGACCACTAACTACATTTCTTATGCTGTACTTTACACCCCCGACTAATCTGTAACCGCCAATCTGGACTTCTCGATCCTGTCACCTTCTTCACAGGGTGTCCCCACACTCCTCCCCTCTGGCAGCATCAGTCTGTTCTCTGTATTTATGAGTCTGTTTCCACTTTCTTTGTCATTCATAGTGTTCTTTAGATTCCACATAGAAGTGAAATCACATGGTATCTGCCTTTCTCTGAATTATTTTTTTTTCCAGTTAGTACAATACCCTCTAGGTCCATGCATGTGCTGTTGCAAATGCTAAGAGTTCACTCTTTTTTAAGGCTGAGTAATATTCTGTTGTATATATGCACCACAGCTCTTTAACCCACTCATCTATTGATGGACATTTGGGCTGCTTCCATATTTTGGCTGCTGTACCTATTGCTGCAGTGAACATAAGGGTGGAATATTCTTTTGAATTACTGTTTTGGGTTTCTTTGGACAAATGCCCAGAAATGGAATTGCTGGGTCAAACAGCAGTTCCATTTTTTATTTTTTGAGGAACCTCTATACTGTTTCCCACAGTGGCTGCACCAATCTGCATTTCCACCAGCAGTGCACGAGGTTCCCTTTTCTCCACATTCTCGTTGACTCTTGTTTGGTAATGTATTGATGATAGTCATTCTGACAGGTATGAGGTGATGCCTCATTGTGGTTTTAATTCACATTTATCTTATGACTGAGGCCTGATGCATGAAATTCATGCAAGAGTAGGCCTTCCTTCCCCCGGCTTCTGGCACCAGCTTCCCTCCAGCACCCAGGACCCAGGCTTCCCTCGCAGCACTGGCTTCATCTGGAAGGATGTCCAGAAGGACATCCGGTCTGATGAGCATATCTTGCTTTTATTATTATAGACTAGAGGCCCGGTACACGAATTCATGCACAGGTGGGGTCCAGCCAGCCACGTCGATGGGGGGAGGGGCCATGGGTGGTTGGAGGCCAGTCCCGCTCCATATCAGGCTGTTGGGGGCCAATTGGAGCCCAGATCAGGCTGGTTGGCTGGCACAGTGCACATCCTCTGGTCATTCTGGTCGTTCTGCCAATATGGTTGCTGGGCTTTTATATATATATACATTGAGCAGGAAAGGGGGGATTCTGTGGGCACATGGTGGGTACTACGGGCACACAGGGGATACTGCGGGTACATGGGGGATATTGCGGGCACACGGGGGATATGGCGGGCACACAGCGGGTACTGTGGGCACACAGGGGATACTGCAGGCACACAGGGGATACTGCAGGCACACAGGGGATACTGCGGGCACATGGTGGGTACTATGGGCACACAGCAGGTACTGTGGGCACACGGGGAATACTGTGGGCACATGGTGGAATTCTGCAGGCACACAGCAGATACTGGCGGGCATGTGGCAGGAGAGCCCTGTGCAGAAAGCTTCGCACCAAGGTGTGTTTCTGTCCTAGGAGAGGGCAGCCCGAACAGCAGCCCCACAGGAGGGAGAACTCACAGCGGGGAGAGCGGCTCTAGTGTCTCCGGCAGCCACGCCTGTGGGTCGGTGGAAGCCATTTGGCGGGAAGGCTTTGCGACACGGGGGTGTGTCACCTGCTCTGAAGCCCAGGAGTGGCTGCAGGTGCTGTTCCTGCCGCTCAGATGGGTGTCAGGTTACAGATACAACCTTTCCAGTTCGGCAGCTCCACCTGAGGGCTGCTTCACCGCCCAGTCCCCACCTCACTCCTCCAGACACAGTCCCACCTCACTCCCTGCGGGACAGCAGCTGGGAGGGCAGCTCGCTGAGCGGAGGGATGTGGGCACCTAGGCCTCCTCCTGCCTAAGCTTTGGGGGGTGGGGCAGGGGCTCTGACCTGCTGACCAGCCGGGGTCCCAGCCAGCCGGCCCTCAGCCGGCCCTGCTCCTCACCCCCGCTGCTGACCTCAGCTCCAGGCCGAACAGAAAGCAGTATCTCAGCCAGCATGGTGAGTGTGGGGCCCTGCTCTGAAGCGGGGTGGGGGTGGAGTGGGGGTGGGGGTCCTGTAAAGACCCCTCAGGCAGCCGAAGAGGTCCTCAGCTGAGAATTTCCTAACACTCTCCAGGTTAAAAGGAGGTCGCACCTGGGCCCGGCCGGCGTGGCCCGGTGGTTGAGAGTCGACCTATGAACCAGGAGGTCACGGTTCGATTCCGGTCAGGTCACATGCCCGGCTTGTGGGCTCAAACCCCAGTGTGGGGCGTGCAGGAGGCAGCCGCTCCATGATTCTCATTGTCGATGTTTCTCTCTCCCTTGCCCTCCCTCTCTGGAATCAATTTAAATATATAATTTTTTAAGAAATGAGGCCACACTGCGCTGCTCCTCACCTCTCTCAGCGCCCACCTCCCTGTCTCCTCCCTCCCAGCAGCCCTTGCACCTGCAGGAGGAAGCTGGGACGGGCGGCCAGGGCGGCCTTTCTGACCTCCTCTCCGGAGCCCGCCTGCTCCTGCCGGGTCTCCTGGCCGCTGGCCCGCGAGCTGGAGCTCTGAGAGCCAGGGCTGTTCTGACACCGCCGGGCCTTTGCCCCTTCCCGGAGGAGGGCTCCTTTCCTTTTAAAGAAAGCAGTGGCGCTGCGCTGAGCCCGAGGCCTCTGTGGCGGCTCCTCTTCCTCTCCCTCCCCTGTCCTCTCCTCCCCCACACTGGAGCTGCTCCTCTGCCGTGAAGCAGAGGGGACAGACAGACAGACAGCGGACACGGGGCAGAGGAAGCGTGGGTCTGAGGGCTCAGAACCCTGCCTTCTCCAATCTAAGCCAAGATGCTGCCGGTGCCCAACAACCAGCTTGGAAGGGAGCGGTGAGCGGCAGGGAAGAGCCGGGAAGCTTCCTGTCCAGCGGGAGAGGCAGCAGACGGGCCCTCAGAGAACTCAGCCCAACCCAGCCCTCACCCTGGGCTCCTCTGGAAAGTCTGGCCACGCTGTGCCCAGCGCTGGGGTGGCAGAGGGTCAGGGAGGGGAGGGCTTGGCCTGGCCACTCCGAATCCAGCCGTGTGCGGCCAGCCCGCAGCCGGTGCACAGAGCAGCCGGGGCCCCTCGGGCTCTCGGGGAGGCGGGGGGGGGGGGGCGCTCAGAAGGAGCAGCGCCACTCCGACCGGAACTGGGGGAGCCTGGGGGGCAGCGGGAGGGGTCAGTAACTAGAGCACTAACTGAGTCAAGAGGGTGCGTGGCAGCTCCCTGTGCCGCTGAGATGACTCTTCGGGGACTCTGCCCCCTCTCTGTGAAAGGGAGGTACTGCCGTGCCACCTGGCACACGCGTGTTCATGGAGACGGTGGGCAGCTCTGTAAACCCTGAGGCCTGTGCAGATGTGAGGGGTTCGCTCCAGGAAGTGAGCGGCCGGTCCGCGGCCTGGCCAGCCTGACATCCTTCAGGGAAGGGGCTGGGTTTGCCCCACAGGGCGGAGGGCAGGCGGGCGGGCTCACTGTGGTGGAGGCTGGGCCCCGAAGGCCAGGCTGCGGCGTGGCTAGGAGCGGGGCTGAGACAGGCCTCTGGCCCCGAGCGAGCAAAAACCACCTGCACCCAATTACTGTCCTTCTCCTCTAATGAGGCCAGCCCTCCCTCCCGACACCCTCCCACACCCACAGCCCCGCCCAGGACGGAGTGGGCCCGAGAGTCCCTGTGGCTGCTGTTGCCTAACAACGTTCTCCCTGGAGCCTCTCGCCTGGGTGTGCCCAGCGGGAGCCGGGTGGGAAGGCTGGCAGCGGGCGGAGCGCGGTCTCTGGCCCCGAAGGGAGTCATGTCCCTCAAAACCCAGCTGAGCCCGGAGGGACGCACCCGGGAGCCCCCAGAGCAGAGTGCTGCGTGCCTCAGCCGCTCCCACCCTCAGGCCCTCCCGGCCCTGCCTTGCCGGCTGCCACAGGCCCGGGGCCTGGGAAGGACATTCACGACCAGAATCATCCGAGACGTGCGTGCGTCTCAGACCTCAGGGTCCTCGGTGCACAGGTGAGGGCCACGCAGCAAGAGGAGGCGGGGCCAGGACTCCGAGCTCTGGGACCCCAATACCACGGGCCCTGCCTCCCATTCGCCCTCCTTCTCCCCCACAAGATGTGTCACGGTGAGTCCTGAACTTGAAACTAGAACTTGAAATAGACACTAAAAACCTGTACGCACCCAACCAGGGATCAAACCCAAAACTGGGTATGGATCCTGACCAGGAATCAAACCAGGACCTTTTGGCATATGGGACGACGTACCAAGCACTGAGCCGCCGGGCCAGGACACGCACCACCACTGTTTATCTTTGTCATGGTCACCAGTGTGTCTCGTGTCCTGACTGCGCGCTGGCAGCGTGTGGGCTGTCTGTGAGCGCGCTGGTGTCGCTGAGAGCGGGCTTCCCTCTTTCTCATGTCAGTGTGGCTCCAGCGTTTAAGTAAGCTGCCTGAGGCCTGGGCTCCACCCCCTTTCAGTAAAGCCCCGCCTCCTGGCGAAGGGCAGCCCTGTGGGAGCCAGGAAAGTGGTTTGAGCTGCGGGCAGGCCATGCGACTGCCCAGTGGGAGAGCGGGGAGCCCCCGGCGCCCTGCCCGAAATGCCGCTGCGGGTCCACACTCAGCTCCAGAGGAGACAGGCCATGCAGACTGTGGAGCCACACGGGTCCCCGGACAGCCAGGGCGGGGGGTCTCAGAGGCTTTGTGATTAGTATGCCAGAATGGCCAGAGGCCGCGCCTGCCATGTGCCTAAACCGATGTCCACGTCTCTGAGCCTGGGAACCCTAACCAGGCCAACATGCCATGAGCGGTGCCAGGACACACGGCACACTGTGCCCTTCAGTAACCCAAATGACCGGTGTCACCGGTGTCACGAAGCCTTCTTTGTGTAAATGGCGTAAAAGTAGGTTACTGGACACTAGTCGGCTGGACTGAGGAGAAGCCTGCTGGAGGGAGCAGCTGCAGGGGAGTGAGGAGAAGCCTGCTGGAGAGAGCAGCTGGGGGGGGGGGAGTGAGGAGAAGCCTGCTGGAGAGAGCAGCTGGGATGGAGTGAGGAGAAGCCTGCTGGAGAGAGCAGCTGGGAGGGAGTGAGGAGAAGTCTGCTGGAGAGAGCAGCTGGGATGGAGTGAGGAGAAGCCTGCTGGAGAGAGCAGCTGGGGGGAGTGAGGAGAAGTCTGCTGGAGAGAGCAGCTGGGAGGGAGTGAGGAGAAGCCTGCTGGAGAGAGCAGCTGGGGGGAGTGAGGAGAAGCTTGCTGGGGAGCAGCTGGGATGGAGCGTGAGCAGCTGGGCAGGAGAGACGGGAGAAGCTGCTGAGCCGGAGCTCAGGGGCAGCTATGACGTGAGGCGGTGAGTCTAGGAGGCAGCGTGCAGCTGATCAGCTGGAGCTGTGGGTACAGGGATGGATGGTGCTTTGTGGGGTGGAGGTATGCTCACCAGCCGGTGTCCTGCCTGCCCGCATGGACTTGGCTGTGGGACTGTTCTGTCTGATGGCTTCTGGCTTCGACAATAAGGATTCACCCTTACACACCCACAGCCTCAGGCTTCTCTATCTGAGATCCGGCGTCCAGATCCAGCCCCAGGCAGAGGGGCTCGGACCCGACACCTGATGTCTAGTGAGCAGAGGATAAGGAGGAACTTTGATCGAGTTCCCAACAGTCAGTACAGTGGGCAGGGTTCGAGAAGGACCAGCCCTGGCGTGGTCCAATGGGAGAATTTAGAAGAAAACACGGACTCAGAGCAAGACAGCCACTCGGAACACCAGTGCGCGCGTAGGGCTCCTGCCCCTGCCCCTGCCCCTGCTCTACACAGACCTTTACCCAAGATGCAGCTGCCAAGCTCCCCCTCCCCTGCGGGTGCCGCAGAGCAGCCAGAACAAGAAGAAGGCACAGCCGCCCTGCACAGTCACCCCTCGCCCTGCACAGTCACTGCGGGCCCCACGCTGTGGGCTCTGCTCCCTGCGCGGCCGCCCCCACTCCCAGAGGCAGGCGGGCCAGGAGGGGTGGGGACTCCCGAGGTGGCTCTGCAGGAGTCGGTCTTTAGCACCAAGTCCCTCTCCCTCCACCGCTCTCCGCCCCCTTAGCTCAGAACGGAGGACAGTCAGCAGCAGGAGAGGGAGGGGGCTCTGAGCGGCGGGCCACACGTGTGGGGTTCCTTCATGAACATCGACGCCTCGCTGACGGCCGCTCAGGTCCACGGCCATGCGAGAGCCGCGAGCTTTCGGGCCCTCGCCCTCCTGAGCCCTCCCTTCCCCAGGCTGATCCCTGCGTCTCTGGCCTGGCCCTGGTGGCTCTCGAGTCCCCCTCAGCCACGCCCAGGGGTTGCCCTTGGCTGTGCAAAGGTGGGGCGCCCTCCTTCCCCTCGGCCCCCTGGCCTGCTGCCTGGGGCGGAAGGAAAGACCACGTGGGAGCGGATTGTGGGAGCTCAGAGAGAACGGGAGGCTGCCCGGGCAGCCCCAGACCATGGGTGCTGGGACGGGGGCCCAGGGACTGGCCCAGATCGCCAACAGGCAGGTCAGCGCCGCTGTGTTCAGAACGAGGCAAACGGAGTCTAACACAGCGGCCAAGACCGAGGTTAGTCCCTCAGGACAAGCAGCCGCTGTCGGCGCCCGAGCACCAGGCAGAGCGAGCGGGACCGTCCTCAGTCCTGCGAGCGAGGGCTCGGTGCCCACCGGTGCGTGGCAAGGCGGAGGGTGGGCCCGTCTGAGACGCTGCTGGCACCCCAGCCTGGCTCATCCCGGGAAGCCCTGCCCACCCTCCTGTGCCCCCTCCCTTACCTGTCATGGCTGAGGCTGAGGAGAGAGCGTCTTGCTACCGCCCGGCAAAGGGATCCAATTGCTCTCCCCAAGAGGCAGGGGGCGAGGACAGGGCCTCTCGCCGTGGGCCAGGGTAGGATGCAGGGTCAGAGTGCAGGGTGAGGCCCCTCAGGCAGCCCCCTGAACACATGAGCTCGAGGCGACCAGGGTCCACACTCTGCTCTGAGCTGCCTGTGAGCAGCCTCTGCTGCCCAGAACTTACCCTTCCCCCCACCCCCGCCCCTTCCCCGGGGCCCCCTGCTGTGTCCCTGCCTCAGTAACCTCACCGCCACCTGCCAGGGCCCAGAGGACCGGTGTATCCCATCACCTAGCAACGGCAGCATCCCTGGCCCTGGGTTCTCCCTGGGAGGCCGTGGGAAGCCAAGGCGTTAGCCCCCCTGGGAGCCTGAATGTACCACAGCTCCAGGGCCAGGAAGCCCCTTCTGGGTGCCCTGCGTTCTGCCTTCTGCACCCCGATCATCCCAGCTCCCCCCGCTAACTCCATCCAGAGCTGGGATGCAGAGGGGCATTCAGCGAGGGGGCGAGAAGCAGGCCCGGCGGGCTGCTGGGCCAGAGCAGCAGGCAGAGGAGCTGGCCTGGCCCTCGGCTCCTCGGCCTCTGCGAGCCTCTTCCTCGTCTCCTCATGGCCCCACCATCCCCCTGGTGGAGGACACCCGTCCACTGCGTGGCTCTGGACCCTCTTATCTGCTTCACCAACTCCGAGAGAGTTCCCAGCGACCCTGACCCTACGGGATCTTGGGTTCAGAGAGGTTGAGGGCTGTGCCCAAGGCCACACAGCAAGTCCGAAGACAAAGCAAGATTAAAAAATAAAATAAAAAAAGCACACTCCCCAGGCTGCGTCTTTGTGGCTTCTCAGCAGCACACATAATCCTCTCCCCCTCCCCCGGCCCCATGCCCAGCCCCACGCCAGCCCCGTGTCTGGATCCAGCATCTCTGAGCTGGAAGGCTGGGACAGCAAAGCCCACTGGGATCTGAAGCCCGGAGGCGGAGGGTAACTGGTAACGAATGGAAGGAGAAGCGGGTGAGCAAGGTGCATGTCCAACAGAAGAGAGGAGAGAAGGCCGGTCTCAATAAAGACCCTGCTTGGTGCCACGCACTCAGTAGGCGCTTTCCCAGGCGCCACGGGGCAGGCCTCTCACCCCTGTTCAAGGATGACGCCCCGGAGCCAGAACCCAAGCGAAGGTGGGGTGCCCTCACTGAGGAAGGGCTGGAGCGGCCGGGGGATCTGTGCGTGTTGGTGGCACCTAACGACGTGCACCCAGACTGCAGGGCAGGGCAGTGAAGAGCTAAAGGCCAGCACCAGCTGTGACCCACGTGGGTCCGGAAAGGGTGGGAGATGCCAACAGCAGCCGCCGGCCCCAGAGCCTGGCCCAGGAGCTGGAGCGCCACTCCTGGCGCTGAGGCCACAGGAGCCACGTCATCGCCAGGAGCCCTGGTTCCCTCTCTGAGTCGGAGCTCCTTCCTCGGGGCTGTTCTCAGACTGACTGTGCTGGCGTGGACGGAAGACACTGCTCACCATGCAACGTGCCCGCCGCATTGACAGTGTCCTGTCTCCACATCTGGGTCCTGATGAATCTGCTGCCGCCACCAGTAACCAACCGAGGAGCCCGCAAAGTGACCTCTGACCAATCAGCAGCCGGCAGGTGTGTCTAGGCAGCCTGACCCCTGCCCTGTCCCCCTCAGCTCCTCCCGCCCGGCCCTCTTGGGCTCTGGGATCTGAGCTTTCCTCCCAGACAAGCCCTCGTGGAGCCCATTGGGCGGGATCTGTGTGTCAGGCCCTGCGGCACTGAGTCAGCAGGGCACAGCCTGGCCCGGCCACAGCCCAACACAGAGCAAAAGGCAAGCTTGCCCGTGGGCCAGGCTGGGCGTGGCCATGGCAGTGTGGCCAGGGGCTGGGCCGGGCTGGGCGTGGCCATGGCAGTGTGGCCAGGGGCTGGGCCGGGCTGGGCGTGGCCATGCAGTGTGGCCAGGGGCTGGGCCAGGCTGGGCGTGGCCATGCAGTGTGGCCAGGGGCTGGGCCAGGCTGGGGATAAACAGAGACGCCTCCAGCAGAGCAGAAGGTGACACCATTGGCCTCTGGTGGGCTTCAGTCCATCAGCTCCAGGGCCAGACATGTCCTGTCCACCTGTTTCCTCTGGGGATGTCCCCAGGGAACCTCTCGGCTCTGAATCCTGGATGGGGGCAGGGCCCGGCCAGATCCCGGTGTCCTACCTGCGCCCACATCGCTCAGCCCGTCCTCTCCGGCCCCCGCTCTGGATGGACTCTGGCTCCGCCTGCTCAGGAAAGCCACGGACACTGTGGACCCCCAACTGCATGCAGAGGCCTAAGGAGCACCCACCTTTCCCTGCCCATCATCCCCGACACCCATGGCCTTCAGCAACCACTCTTCCCGAAATGGAGCAGCCCCTCACCTCTGACCTCTGTGCCCGAGGTGTTTGCCAGAGCGGCTTCCAGAGAGGCCAGCAGCAGCTGCCGAGGCGAGAGCAGGCGGAGCCGGAGGTGGCTCCTCAGGCCCCTCCATGAGGCCCGGCCTGTGCTTTGCATTGGCTCTGACCCTCAGACGCTTGGCGCCGAGGGGCTCAGAATCCTGGCTCTCCGCTGCTGGTCCATGCAGGGCCTGTCACTCCCCAGCTGGGTAATGGCTTTAAGGTAATGAGCCTCCACAGCCCGCCACCCGAGGCCAAAGCGAGGACAGCAAACCTGCGTCTGATCCTGAGCTCCTCCTGCTGAGGCAGGTGGGCCGGTCTCTTTGGTTTAATGATCCAAAGGTCTTTTTAAAAATATATGTTTTTACTGATTTTAGAGAGGAAAGGAGAGAGATATAGAAACTTCAATGCTGAGAGAGAACATTGATCGGCTGCCTCCTGCACACCCCCCACTGGGGATCGAGCACGTGCCCCCACTGGAATGGAGCCATGACTTCCTGGTTCATGGTCAACACTCAACCACTGAGCCACACCGGCCAGGCAGCTCAGCAGGTCTTGACTGCACATCTTCGATAGGCCGGGGGCCATGCCGAAGTCAGCAGCATCCCCAGCCCATGGTCCCCGTCTTCTTCTTTACAGAAAAGGCCTTGTCCTGTGTGGTATCTGGGGACTTGCTGTCTCCTCTGACACGGCTCTGTCAGCTCCATCTCTGTTATTTGGTGGCACCAGCTCGGTCTGTTTTGACTGCAGCTCAGTATTCCTTTGGCTGAAGATGACGCAGTCAGTGCTCTCGAGGCTGGCCCGAGGCTGAGTGCTGAAACTGAGATGTTCTCCTTCTCCTGTCATTCCATACGTATTTATTCAATGCCAGCTATGCGCCAGGTTTGTGGGGGGCCGAAGGATGCAGCCATTACCCTGAGAACATGGTCCCTCTCTTTCGCACCTATGGTTTTTATTTAGTTAACTAGAGCCCGGTGCATGGAAATTCATGCACTGGAAGGGGGGTCCCTCAGCCCGGCCTGCCCCTCTCACAGTCTGGGATCCCTCAGGGGCGGGAGGCAACCTGGTGATCAGAGAAAGATGACACCCCCATCACACCTCTGCTGCTGCCACTGCTGGCAGCACAAGCCTCGGCCGGTCCTGGTTGCCTGAGCCTCGGTTGGCCCTGGGTGGCTGGGCAGCCAACATCCAAGGCTTCCTGCACCTCAGGCCAGCCCTGGGCGGCTGAGGGGCTGAGGGCAGGTCCAGCCACACTGTGTGCCTGCTGCCTCACCCCGGCTTGGCTGAAAGGATTGGGGGACTCCAGCAGGGCTGAGGGGATTGGGCACTGCCATCTTTGTGGTGGTATGATGGTCAATTTGCATATTCCCTCTTTATTAGACAGGATTAGTTCCTCTTTCTGTCTTGCTTTCAGAAGGGTGAGACACTTGTCTCCACACCTCTGTTCAGTGTGGGCACCTGAATCTGAGTCACGGGCTGAGGCCCCTCAGGCCCAAGGTCCAGAAACGTGGGATGTGGGCGTCTCTGCTCCCTGTGTCTCAGCTCCCAGCACATTCCAGGCCCATCGAAGCCACTTGGTCAATATTTGTTAAACTAACCATAAACGAAAGGGGCCTGCCCCACCCACTGCCATAGGCGGCTGGCCTGTGCAGTCAGCGGAGAGGAATGCACTGCCTGGGGAGGGCCACTAACACGGGAGTCCATGACACCCCCCCCCCCGCCCTCCCCTCCTGTCCTGCCTCTCAGCCAGTACCCTCTCACCTACTCACTGAACCCCAAGAGCCTCCAATCCACGGGCGAGGCCTACTGCCTTCATCTACCCTCTCTGAATCTTCCCGCCCCCGCCTCCGCCTCCCTCCTCTGCCCCAGCCCTGTGGGCCTCTTAGCTCTTCGGCTGCATCTGTGTGGCCTACTGCCTGCCTGCCTGCCTGCCTGGCTGCTTCATGTCATCCAGCCTCAGCCAGAGGCCCCCCTAACCCCAGCCCCTCCCCTCTGCCTCCCACTCTAACGACCCCTCCAGCCACTGTCTCCTCGCCGGCTTGACTCTCAGCACAGTGCCTGTCACTCTCTGGCTTTGCTGTCTTCGCTGCCTCTGTGGTCCTCCTCCCTGCTTCTCCCTCCACCCGCCCGCCTCGCCTGAGCAGAGGGCAGGACCCACCCGTCTGTCCGGGCCCTTCTCCCATCCCGCTGCAGTTCCTTCTCTTTGTCTGTGATCCAGAGCTCCTGTGTAACAGAGACACTCAGGAAGTGTTGGTTTGGTTTAATAATTATTGACTGCTACATGCTGGTTATCAGACAGTTAGGATCAATCTTATTCGCCCTTAAATCTGACTCAAAGGACTAGACGGTGCCGTTTGCGCGTCGATCACGTCATCATCATTGTCCCCTGACTCTGTAGCCACAGCAGGCAGAGTGGCCCGGTTCTCGTGCATCTTTATTGGGGAAAGTGAGCCCGTCCAGGCCCTGGTGACGGTGGAGGAAAATGTCAGGAAGTGAACTACAGTGCAGAGGCCTGAGCTCAGCTCCAGCCAGCAGGCACTTCTTGGGTCTTTGCTAAGAACAAGCCCAATGCAAAACCTTGAGGGTGCAAAGGCAGTAAGAAACAGGAACCCCAGCCCTGGCCAGTGTGGCTCAGTGGATAGAGCGTTGGCCCATGGACTGAAGGATTCTGGTCAAGGACATGTACCTCGGTTGCAGGTTCCCAGGCCCTGGTCAGGGTGTGTGCAGGAGATAACCAATCGATGTTCCTCTCACATCGATATTTCTCTGTCTCTCCCTCTCTCTTCCCCTCTTGCTAAACTCAATGGGAAAATATCCTCAGGTGAAGATTGATGAGAGAGAGAGAGAGAAAGAGAGAGAGAGAGAGGGAGAGAAGTTCGGGAGTTCGGGGTGGGGGGGGAGAAACAGACGCCAGCGGAGGGTGAGTGATAAAGTCCTGCGCTAACGGGCACAGGGCGGCAGGGCCCAGGGTGGCAGGGCACAGGGTGGTGCCTCCGTGTTCAGCCAGCACTGCCCACCAGGCCTCTCAGCTCATCCCGCTGCGGCACTCGGAAGTCAGGGCTTTCCCCGCGTCACAGAGGGCGATGCTGATGCTCAGGGCGGCGAAGCTCCCTCCTGAAGGCTCACGGTCCAGCGGCCTGTGACACGCGGCCTGCGGACTGGGCCTGGCTGTCTGCTCTGAGCAGCCGCCCAGGGCCTGGGGTCGCCAGAGGGCAGGCCGGGCCTTCCCGCCAGCAGACCACGGAGTTTAAAGCGCTCCTTCGCCGGCCGGGGGCTCAGGGGTTAAGTGTTGACCTATGACCCAGGAGGTCAGGGTTAGATTCCAGGCCAGGCACAAGCCGGGTTGTGGGCTCAATGCCCAGAGGGGGTGTGCAGGAGGCAGCCGATCCGTGATTCTCTTTCATCATGGATATTTCTGTCTCTCTCCTCCTCTCTGAATCAATAAAAACATATTTAAAAAGAAAGAAAGCTCCTTCTCCCAATGACTATCTGCCGTGTTCAGCCATGGGAGCAGGCAGCACACAGGGGCTCCCTGATCTGGCCACTCACCCAGGCGGAGGAGACACACTCTAACCCCCAGGTGGTTATTCCCTGCCAGCATCCTCTAGGGCCCCGTGGTTTCCCACCACTGGCGCAGTCAGACCCTCAACACAGCGCCGGGAGGCCCTGGCTGGAGACCTCGCATTTGGACCTGCTGTCCCCAGCCTGTGCGGTCCCGGCCCTGGGCCCAGCCCTGGGCCCCACCGGGAAAGGGGGAGAGACGAGGGAGGCTCTGGAAGGCGCAAGAGCAAGAGCAGGTTTCAGGGAGCATGCACACTGGCAGCGCCCGCTCCCTGCCCTTCTCCTGGCAGGAAGCGTAGCATGTGCATGGCTCCTTCCGTGTGTGCCGTGTGGCCCTGTGTGCCGAGCCCACACAGGAAGCCATGTGACTGAGGCAGTGCGGGGCCCGTGTGCCTCTGTGAGGCCCTCTGGGAGCTCCGTGTCTGTCGGCTCGCTTTATTAGGAGTGACATCCATGCAGCACAGCATTCACACCGGGCCTTACCACTCAGTGACTGTTTGCAATCCCCCCCTCCCCCCGGCCCGTCCCCGGCAGCCGGCACTAAGGTTAAGACCTGGGAGTTCTCTGACATTGCACTTGGCTCCGGCTCCGTGCCCGCTGCTCCCCGGGGTGAGCCTGCCGATCTCTATCGCTGAGCACCAGCGTTCCCCCGGACCTGAGGGCAGTCAGGCAGAACGCTCTTCTGCGTCCGGTTTCCCTCCTTCCGGAGTCTGAGATTCCTGCAGGAGTCACGGCACTGGCAGGAGTGCCGGTCCACTGGCGTGGTGCCACTGGGTGAGCAGACCATGGCTATCGGTCCCCTCCACCAGGGACTGAGCTAAGGCTCGGCTATTGTGCGTGAAGCCGCTACCACATTCGTGTGCAGGCTTTTCGCTGGGAATATGCGCCTGTTGCTCTTGCTCCAGTTGTGGGTCATGGCACCAGAGTCGCCATAGGTTTAGCTTCCGTAGGTTCAGCCAAATCTTCTCCAAAGTATTTATTCTCCCACCAACAACGTCTGAGAACTCCGGGTGCTCCACATCCTCATCAACTTGGCATTGTCAGGCTTTTTGTTTTGTTACTCCTCACCCGAGGATATTTTCCCACTGGTTTTTAGGGAGAGTGGGAGAGAGAGGGAAAGACAGAGAGACACATCGATGTGAGAGAGACACATCGATTGGCTGACTCCTGCACGAGCCCTGACCAGGGCGTGGGCCAGAGAGGAACCTGCACCCAAGGTACCTGCCTTGACCAGAATTGATCCCGGGACCCTTTGGTCCACAGGCCGACACTCTGTCCACTGAGCCACACTGGCCAAGGCTGTCAGGCTTTTTAATTTTATCCATCCAGTGCCTGTGTAGAGATAGTTCCTTGTGGGTTGAATTTGCATATTGAGTGTCTGGGGGCATGTGCTGGCATGCCCCTGTGTGAAGGACTGTTCCGGTGTTTGCGGGATCACACCCATGAAAACAGACAGATGACGGGTTCGGCCGACAGGAAAGCAGAATCATCTCCAGGAACTCAGCAGCACACACCAGGCGGCTACCACCACCTCTGCCCTGGCCACTGCCCACCGATGCAGAAACGGTCGCTCCAGGCCGCATGGATGAAACCAGATTCCATTTCTGAGCCAAGTGCTCGGATGACACAGACCCCCCGCTGCGCTCCGCAGAGAAGCGAGAACCGGGCCGTCAGCCCAGCATGAGAGGCTTCTCCCGCAGCCACTGCTGTTTTCCTCCCTCAGGACCCCGACAGCGCCCGGCCCCTGAACCGCGCCCGGCCCCCGGACCGCGCCCGGCCCCGCGGTAAGCTGGGTCTGGCTTCCTTTGTCTGAGTTTCAGTCCGTCCCCGGGATGTGGGAAACCTCTCACCGGCCCTCACACCTCCATTCAGGGCTCATGCTGGGGGACCCCACCCCTCCATCCATCGCGCAGCAGACACGTGGGAAACACCGGGAGAGCCAGGGCTGGTCTAGAGGGGAAGGCCTGGCCTCGGGGCAGCGCCGGCAGGCCTGAGCCCGAGGGCATGCTTCCTCCCCTCTTCCTTCCGCCCCTGCTCTGCGCCTCCAGCAGCACCCGCGCCCGCCTGCCGCGCGGGTCTGGGCCGGACTGGCGACAGCGGCAGCCAGCGGCGAGGCCCGTGCTGGGAGCCCACTGCTGCCAGGCTGCCAGGGACACGCCGGCTGCACAGTCCCCGCAGGTGGGACAGGAAATGGCCATTTACTGACTCACAGGAGAAAGCTGGGTAACAGACAGTGTTCCCCAACTTAATTTCCTCCCAGGCCATGTTCTTCCTTTTCATATGTTCAATGCTCTCAGGGAGGAAGGGGGAGGTGGAAACACCAGTGATGAGAGAGAATCATTGATGAGCTGCCTCCTGCATGCCCAGTGGGGATCAAGCCGAAAACCTGGGCATGTGCCCTGACTGGGAATCGAACTGTGGCCTCCTGGTTCATCGTCGAGGCTCAGCCCCTAAGCCCCGCCGGCCAGGCTCTTCTCCCATTTTCTTAAACCACCAATACCCGCTCCCGACAGCCCTCTGGATCAGCAAAGGAGCGAGCAGAGCTCCATGGCCAGGAAGGACATGAGCAGCCTCACTCACTCTGGCAGCATTTTCACTTCGGGCCACAGTTCACTGTGGTCAGAGACGTCACCTCCCGCAGGTTGTAGGCCGTGGGGTTCCGTGTGTCCCGCAGGCCCCTCAGCTGGCCAAGGGCGCCCCACCCAGCGAGCCCGAGACCGTCAACCAAACTAGCCCAGTCTGCACCAGAGCCCGCGGGGAGGGGGCACGGGAGGGGGCGCCAGTGCCCAGGCATTCAATTCCCATCTGAAATCAATCTACATATACACAAAAGCCTAAGTGGCCAGAACAACCAATCCACCAGTCACTGTGATGTGCACTGACCACCAGGGGGCAGACGCTCACGGCAGGAGCTCCCCCTGGTGGTGGGTGTGCTCCCACAGGAGGGGCGCGGCTCAGGAAGCCGGGCTCAGGGTGGCCTGCGCCTCTCCCCTCTCCACCCGCAGCCCGCAGAGGCCACTTCCGCGCTTTGACGGTGCCCCGGGCGGGCCTGACAGTGGTGCCGCTGTCTGCCTCTCCCCAAACGCATCTCCTTAAAGACAAGCGCCATTCCTGACACAAAGAGCATTCGCTGGAGCGTATTTTTGTTTTGTTGTTTTTTGTTTTTTTTCAAAATATATTTTTATTGATGTCAGAGAGGAAGGGAAAGGAAGAGAGATGGAGACATCAGTGACGAGAGAATCATTGATTGGCTGCCTCCTGCACGCCTCCTGTTGGGGATCCAGCCCACAACCAGGCCTGTGCCCTGACTGAAATTGAACCGTGACCTCCTGGTTCATAGGTCAACACTCAACCCCTGAGCCACTGACAGAGGCCCAGCCCGCCTGGTTAAATTAAAAGAGAAGTCAGGAGCCCAGTTGGTGTGCTCAGTGGATAGAGCATCACCCTGCAGAACAAAGAATCCCGGGTTAGAGTCTGGTCGAGGGCAGGTATCAGAGCGATGCTTCTCTCTGTCTCTCCCTCTCCCGTCCCCTCTCTAAAGTCAATGGACAATGTCCTCGGTGAGGATTAGCCAGAAAGGACACGTCAGGAAGGAGGGTGGATGGGAGTGAGGTGCATGACGGGGCCTCTCCCAGGGCAGAGGCAGGGAGGCTGGAGGGGAACATCCGAGTGCCCATGGGGTAAGGCAGGGGGGCGCCGCGGTCCAGGGCTCCCCTGAGGACTGCACGGAGCTGGTGCTGAGGAGGCTGAGCTGTTCGGAGGGAGTGCCCGCCCCCCCAATGCTTACACAGCTCCCCCCACGCCGGGCAGGGCGACCGGGCCTGGGCACCAGAGGCCGCCCAGAGCTGATGCAGGCCCTTGCCCTCCCCTCACAGACATGGCCCGCCGGCGCAAGCCCCGCACAACCCTGGAGACCTTCAGGAGAGTGGGGGTCCCCATCCTCGCAGCACTGCTGAGCCTGGCCATCATCGTCATCCTGGCTGTGATCAGTAAGTGGAACCCTCACCCTCATTACGGCCCCCACCCAACATTCACCCTCAGTACGGACCCCACCCCCACCTTCACCCCCACAGTAAGTGGCAGCCCCCTCACCCCTCCCCTGACCCCACCTGCGAGTGACCCCCTCGCCTTCCATCTGTCCCCCTGAGTCAGGCGGCCCTGCTACTGTGTTGCAGCCACAGGCACCGTCCCTGCTTTGAAGAGGCTCCTGTAAGAAGGAAGGACAGCCTGGCCCGTGTGGCTCAGGGGTTGATCATCGACCTATGAACCACGAGGTCAGGGTTCGATTCCTGGTCAGGGCACAGGCCCAGGTGTGGGCTGGATCCGCAGTGTGGGGTGTGCAGAAGGTAGCCGATGGATGATTCTCTCTCATCATGGATGCTTCTGTCTTCTTGCTTCTGCGGAGAAGTGTCTTCTGGCTCTTTATGTTCCAAATCTTTGACTTGATTCTTGCGATCTTTTGTTCTGTTTTTAGGACTCTATATAATATTTTTTATTTCAGACAATGTATTCTTTATTTCTAGTTGATCCCTTTTTATTTCTAGTTGACCCTTTTTCATATCCTTATAGGTCTCGTTTATTTTATTGGCCTTTTCTAGGAAATTCTTGAAAAACTTTATAACCGTGGTTTTGAACTCTATATCCAGTCACTTTTTGTCCTCCATTTCTTTTGCTTGTGATGTTTCCTTGTCTCCTCATTTTCGCTGCTTCCCTGAGTTGGTAGGCTGGCTTTGTGTGCTAAGGTGTCCTATATGGTTCAGTGGGTCAGCCTCCCAGTTATCTGAGGTGGACACTTTTGGTGCACCCCTTTGTGGACTGTGTGTACAGCCTTGTTGTAGTTAAGTCTTGATTGTTGTTGGTATCACTGGGAGGATCTGACTTCCAGGCCAATTGGTTGTGAGGATCAGCTATGTCTATGCCGGGAGACAGCCTTATTCGACTAGTTGAAACGAATATTTTGTTTTAAAAGAGACAGAGAGGGAGGCCATGATCTCAGCCCATCTGTCCGGGGGGCACCTCCACCAATGATCTCCTCTGCAGGGAGGGCACACACACACTTACACACTCGTAACACACGCACTCAGGCAGGCCCTTTGCCCACATCTGCTGCCAGAGCTGAGTGGCCAGCAGCCCGCTGGCTGGAAGAACAGAGCATCTGCCATAGGGGGTGGAGAGCAGGCGTCAGGCCCGAGGCAGAGCGCACCCTCCGCCTTAGCATGTTTTCGTGGTCCTCATGTGCCAGTGCCTGAGCCTGTGTGGTCATAGGCAGGCCCCTAGCCCGAGGAGAAACGTGAATGAGCAGGGATCCCCGCAGCCCCTCCCTCCCACCCCTTATTCCAGGGTGAAGTCCTCGCCTCCCTCCCCACAGCCACACAGGTTCCTGCTCAGCTGCCACCGGGAGGAAAGCACGGTCCGGGGGACTTGCTCCTGTGCGGCCTGCGGAGTGCCTCAGCCTCTCTTAGCCTTGGTCTACCCGTCTGCGAATGTCCCACCTCCTCCGAAAGGGCATCATAGAGCTGAGGGGATAGAGTGTAAAGTGCCCAGATAAACAGCGGGGACCACGGTGCAGGGTGCAGAGGAGCAACCAAGGCCACACCCCTGCTCGCTGGCCGGGAGGCCCTCAGGAGCCGGCACGTGGCACCACCTCACGGAGGACACTCAGCGGTCTTCTGTCAAGTCCTCATTCTGCCTGAGCACCGGGGCCCGGGCAGGAGGCACAGCCATGGGGATGCTAAGCCAGGCCCCAGGCCTGAGCCGGCCCATTGCCACCTGCGGCCGTGGAGGCAGCCGCACAGCGCGGACACCCCGGACCCAGAGCCCCGGGGGCAGAGGGCAGGCCGCCCTCACCTCAGCCGGTGTGCCCCCGAAGGTGGTGGTTTCAGGAGCCGTGGTGGGCCACCCTAAGCCCAGGCGGGCCAGACTGAGCTACATGAGCTCTCCTTCGCCGCACAAGTGCCCGCCACAGTGGCCAGCGAAGACCCAGGTCCCCCGGAGCCGGCAGGCCCAGGGCACTGTGTAGACCTGGGCGCTCCCTGTCTCTGGGCCCTGGGCGCTCCCTGTAGACCTGGGCGCTCCCTGTCTCTGGGCCCTGGGTCAGCGCCCAGAGCAGGTGACCTGAGCGTCCAGCCTGGGTCAGGCTCCCTTGGCCTCTGGGGTCTCACCTGGTGACACCGTGTCCCAGGAGGCTAGTGACCACACACCAAACTCTGAGTGTCTAGAGCATATTGGACTTCTCCCTCACCTCCCCCAGAGCGGGAGCAGCAGAGCCAGCAGCAGGGTGACATTCCGCTCCTCGCCGAGGTGTGAAGGGGCAGCAGAGAGCTTGGGAGCCAGACAGGCCCTCTCTGAAATCCCGACTCTACCCCTCAGGTACTGTGGGGTGTCGGGAAACAAGCCCTCACTCTCTAACCTCCTTCTCTGATTCCCTGTGGGTTAGTCATGGCACCTGCCTCCTGAGGTTGGGGCCAGGGCTGCGGAGGACCTCAGGAAGCTCTGTGCAGTGAGACGTGGGGGTGCGTCAGGCTTGTCACTGCTGCTCAGGCCGGGGGTCTCGCTGGCTACAGAAGTGCTCCGGGGCCCAGGGGGCGCTCAGCCTGCAGGGAGGTTAGGGAAGCGGTGAGCGGTGAGTTCCCTGCCTAGGCAAAGCGGCAGCTCACCCCGTCCCCCAGGCAGCAGAGGAGCCACAGCCTGGGAGGCAGCAGGCGGGAGGCAAAGCCAGCAACGCAAAGCATCAACCCGGGGATATAGTCCTGGAAGGGGGTTCCCTGGGTCAAATGGCAGTTCCATATTTAATTTTTTAGGAAACTCCATTCTGTTCTCCACACTGGCTGCACCAGTCTGCATCCCCACCAGCAGTGCACGAGGGCTCCTTTTTCTCCGCATCTTCTGCCATCACTTGTCGTTTGCTGACTTGTTGATGATAGCCATTCTGACAGGTGTGAGATGGTACCTCATGGTTGTTTTGATTTGCATCTCTCGGATGATTAGTGACTTTGAGCATGTCTTCATATGTCTCTTGGCCTCCTGTATGTCCTCCTTCAAAAAGGGTCTGTTTAGATCCTTTGCCCATTTTTTTTTATTCCATTATTTATTTTCCTTTTGTTAAGTTGTATGAATTTCCTGTAAATTTTGGAGATTAAACCCTTATCAGAGAGAACACTGGCAAATATGTTCTCCCATGCAGTGGGCTTTCTTGTTGTTTTGTTGACAGTTTCTTTTGCTCTGCAGAAGCTTTTTATTTTGATATAGTCCCATTTGTTTATCATCTCCTTAGTTTCCATTGTCCCAGGAGCTGTAACGGTAAAGATATTTCTACAACAAATGTCTGCTATTTTGTTGCCTATGGCTTCTTCTAAGATTTTTATGATTTCCCATATTACACTTAAGTATTTTATTCATTTTGAGTTTATTTTTGTGTATGGTATAAGTTGGTGATCTAGTTTCATTCTTTTGCATGTATCTGTCCGAATTTCCCAACACCATTTATTGAAGAGACTGTCTTGACTCCATTGAATGCTCTTGACTCCTTTGTCAAATATTAATTGAGCATAGTGGTTTGGGTCGATTTCTGGGTTCTCTGTTCTGTTCCATTGGTCTAGATATCTGTTCTTGTGCCAGTACCAGGCAGTTTTGAAAACAATCGCTTTGTAGTATAGCTTGATATTTGGTATTGTGATCCCTCCAACATCGTTCTTCTTTCTCAAGATTGTTGCAGCTATTCGGGGTCTTTTTTTATTCCAGATGAATTTTTGGAGAATTTGTTCTAGGTCTTTAAAGTATGCCATTGGTATTTTAATGGGCATTGCATTGAATTTATAGATTGCTTTGGGTAGTATGTACATTTTAATGATGTTGATTCTAAATACCAATCCATGAACATGGTATATTCTTCCATTTGTTCATGTCTTCCTCAATCTCTTTTTTTTTAGCATACTAAAATTTTCTGAGTGCAGGTTCTTTTTCTCCTTGGTTAAGTTTATTCCTAAGCATCTTAATTTTTTTGTTGCAATGGTAAATAGGATTGATTTTTAAAATTTTAATACCTTAGACAATTGAATTAAATTAAATTAAAAACACATCAACTTCTCCTGGGTCTTCCCAGATCAGAGCGCCTCCTACTAGAGCCGCACTTGCAGTGGCCGAACTCTCAGTCTCCAGACGTTCCCGTGCCCCGGAGGGTGCACCGCCCTCTGTGCCGATGGGGACACTGAGCCTCAGAGCGTGCGCGATCGGCTGGAGTCGCACAGCAGGGCCACGCCAGCTCTCAGGCCTCCAGACTCCAGGCCCAGCGTGGCTCCTTTTTCTGTTTAATTCTCACATTTTCCATTGATTTTTAGAGAGAGTGGAAGAGAGAGAGAAAGACAGAGAGAAATAGTGATGGAATAGAAGCACATCAATTGGTTGCCTCCTGCACATGTCCCAACCAGGGCCTGTGCCCTTGACCAGAATCGAGCCCGAGACCCTTCAGTCCACAGACTGACACTCTATCCATTGAGCCACACTGGCTAGGGCACGAGTCTCCTCCGTTCTCACATGCCTGTGCCGACCTTGGGGGTGTGAAGCGAGGGGGCTTTTGTCTACATTTCTCCACCCCCTGTGCCCCCCGTCACACACACACACACACACACACACACACACAGCATCTTGCTGAACTCCTCCGCCACCTGTGGCCTGGCCCGGGCTGTTTTACAGAGAAGACAGCTCTACCAGCCGCTCGTGGCAGCGCTGAGTCTGGGCCCGGGTCTGCCTGGCTCCACGCCCAGTGCGTGTCCAGGGAAGCTCAGCCCTCTCTCCCCTGCCCTCGCCTTCCAGTCAAGGTCGTCCTGGACAAGCACTACTTCCTCTGCGGGCGGCCCCTGCACTTCATCCCCAGGCGGCAGGTGTGCGACGGCCGGCAGGACTGCGCCGCGGGGCAGGACGAGCGGCTGTGCGTGGAGAGCGTCCCCGAGGGGCCCCCGGCGCCAGGTGAGGCCGCTGAGGGCGGGCAGGGCTCCTCGGAGCACCCGCCCTGCCAGCTGGCACCCCTGTCCTGCGGGTCCTCACAGCAGGACCAGCGCTGTGCCACGTGGCACGGAGGAAGCCCGGGTCAGGTGACCTGGCGGATGCCCTCCTGTTTCCTCCGGAGGCCAGAGCGGCTGTGAGGCCACGTGTCACCACGCGCTGAGTGACAGGACGGAGCCAGGCCTTCGGAGGCTGCGAGCGCTCTGAGCCCGAGACCGTGCTCTTCCTCACACTGGGCTCTGGAGATGGCGGCTGAGGCTTTTTGTTTTGTAATGTTTTTATTGATTTCAGAGAGGAAGGGGAGGGCGAGAGAGAGAGAGAGAGAGAGAGAGAGAGAGGGAGGAACATCAGTGCTGGGAGAGAATCACGGGCCAGCTGCCTCCTGCACACGCCCTGCTGGGGCTTGAGCTCACACCCCAGGCATGTGCCCCAACTGGGTGTCCTGACCGGAAATTGAACCGTGACCTCCTGGCTCATAGCTCAACGCTCACCCCTGAGCCACGCCGGCGGGTGGTGGCGGGCGTTTAGGAGCCGGTTGAGTGACGTCCTGTGTGTTGGGGTTTTTATAAATCAGAAGTCAAAGGCCTATGGGCACCCAGTCCTCGCTCACGCTCCCCTCGGGCCTCGGGGTCCCTCGGTGAGGAGGTCCCCAGGCGGGGCAGGCTGTGTGAGCCGGGTGGGGCCATGCAGTACATCATCCAAGCTGGAACCGCGAGGGCGGGAGGAGGAGCTATTGATAAGGATGCCCGGAAGCAGGCAGAGTGGAGACGGGCCCAGGCTGTCTGGTCTCCCCCAGGACACAGGCTCAGCCAAGCAAAGGCGGGTGCGGAGCCGCCCCGGGGGCGGGAGGGCTGGTGGTCCGTGATGCTCCGGGCAGGGTGGGGTCGGAGGTGGAGGGAAGGAGCCAGTCTCGACGTCTCCCAAGGGAAACGGGCAGTGGGCCCTCGCAGCTGACCCAGCTTCCCCCCTGCAGCCCGCCTCTCCAGCGACAGGTCCACCCTCCAGCTGCTGGACCCAGCCACGGGGACCTGGGTCTCCGCCTGCTTTGACGGCTTCACGGGAGCCCTGGCCCAGACTGCCTGCGGGCTGATGGGCTTTCACAGGTACCAGCCCAGCCTCCGAGGCGGTCCCCTCCCCCCTGGGGCCTCCTCCCTCACTGCAGTCCTCCCTCCTTCCCTCTGCTTCCTTCTCCCCTCCTTTCCTGAAAGCCCAGGTGTGGGAGACAGACGGCTGCCTCCCAGCGGTCACGGACAAGCCTCCGTTCAGGCTCCAGAGCCGCGGTCCGCTCAGGCGCCGCTGGGACGAGCAGTGCCAGCCTCATGGGGAGAATCTGAGGTGCCAGGGAGAGCCTTGCCCACTCGCCCCAGCTCCTCGGCAGCTCCCCGTCCTTCACTCCAGCTCACTCCTCCTCCTGCACCACCGTCCCTCCCAAAAGCAGTCTTCTGGGTCAAATTTGGTTTGAACAAACTCCATTTCCCTGGGTTCCGTCAGCAATCCCTGCTCTCTCAGCAAATTCAAAAGCAGTCTCAGGTGGTCGGTGGTGAAGAAGGATCTCCATGTATAGAAGCCTAAGCGACCTTTACTACCCATTGACCCGACTGGTGGACAGTCGCTATGATGCCCACTAACCACCAGGGGGCAGACACCCAATGCAGGAGCCACACCCTGGTGGTCAGTGCGCTCCCACAGCCAACCCCCTGCAGTCTGGGTGAGAAAGGCCCAATCACTAGCCAGGCCGAGGGACTCCTCCTGTGCACAAATTCATGCACTGGGCCTCTAGTGTAATTATAATAAGGGTGCGTTATATATTTATATTCATCTGATCTTGGCTAAAGTCAAAAAAATATTATATCTATTTTAAATATATTTTTAATTTATTTCAGAGGGGGAGGAGAGGGAGAAACATTAATGATGAGAAAAAAATCATTGATTGGCTGCCTCCTGCATGCCCCAAACTGGGGATTGAGCCTTCACCCTGGGCATGTGCCCTGATCAGGAATTGAACCGTGACTTTCTGGTTTATAGGTTTGTGTGGGTTTGTGTGTGTGTGTGTGTGTGTGTGTGTGTGTGTGTGTGTGTGTTTTGTTTGTTTGTTTGTTTGTTTTTTGTGTGTGTTTTAATATCATGTGTTTTATTTAGTTATTTTTATTTATGTATTTTATTTATTTATATATTTTTATTTATTTCAGAGAGCAAAGGAGAGGGAGAGGGAGAGATAGAAACATCAATGACGAGAGAGAATAATTAATGCCTGTCTCCTGCACACCCTCCTGCTGGGGATCAAGCCTGCAACCTGGGCATGTGCCTTGACTGGAATTGAATCCAGGGCCCTTCCGTCTGCAGGCTGATACTCTATCCACTGAGCCAAACCAGCTAGGACTGGTTTATAGGTTGGCGCTTAACCACTAGGCCACACTGGCCAGCCCATTGTGTCTATTTTAGAAATAGGTTTGGAGAAAGGAAGTGACCTCCTGTGTAGCTGGGAGGGAGTGGCGGGGGTCTGTGTGCAGGCCCTTGGTTCCTGGGCACAGGAGTTCTAGCAGGCTGGCTGTTTCTCTGCCCTGGCATGCCGTCTGAACGGGGGGAGTGGCCCCTGTGAAGGCCCACCCGGAAGGGACCGGAGGTCCAGGCACTCAGCTGCGGAGGGGGATGGCCTCTCCCTGACAGGCCCCCGACTTCGTGATTCTGAGGAACTGCCCCAGAGACAGGCAGGAGTGATCGGTGCCAGGCCCACCCCAGTCACCCAAGCACTCTCCCTCCGCCCCTGGAGCAGCCTCCCGGTTCCTGTCCAATGGCTGCTCCAGGCGGCCGTCCCTGACCCATCCCACCGGCCCACCCCGCTCTGGGTGCCAGCTTCTGCTGGTCCTGGCCCCAGGAGCGACTCCCAGGGCCTCCGGAGAGAAGGGGCCAGTCTCTCCATGTCCTTCCTGTCATTTTGAGGAGGCGGGGAGGCGGGCCCCGCCCTGCCCCTCTCCCCGCTCCCCACAGCTGGGCCCTGCGGCTGCACGGGCCAGGAGCAGGGCGGCCTGGAGTGCCCTCAGGGAGCGCGCTCCCTAGCTCCCCCTCCAGCTCCACACCGCCTGCCCCTGAGCTCTGCGAGGCCTCAGCCGGCCAAAGGGTCGCCAGGATGCGACCCGTAGCTGTCCTTTCCTGGGCTGTCCTGGCCACCCTCATCCCTGCTCCCGGGCCTCAGACTCCTCTATGTTCCTTCTTCCGCCTGGACAGGAGGCCTGCCTGTCCCAGACCACAGCCCTGCACGGCCCTGGAGACTGTCCGCCCCTCACCTTGCAGAGGAGAAGGGAGGCGCAGGGCGGCCTGGAGGGCGGGGCCTGCCCCCTGGTACTCCCAGCCGAGTGGTGCCGGGACAGGCACCTCAGTCCTGAGGGCCTCACCACGAAGCCGAGCATGCCGACCCAGTCCTCCGGGGGCGGCGCCAGACCCAGGTTCCCGGCTGGGACTGGGAGGACATGCCTGTCAGCCAGAGCCGGGGTTGGTCTGGTCGCTGCGGGCAGAGCTTGTGCTGGCCTGACTGTGCGGGGAAGGATGCGAAGAGTGAAGAAATGTGGGAAAGCCCTGGCTGGTGTGGCTCAGTGGATAGAGCGTCGGCCTGCCAACTGAAGGGTCCTGAGTTCAATTCCCAGTCAGGGCACATGCCCAGGTTGAAGGCTTGATCCCCAGTAGAGGGTGTGCAGGAGGCAGCCGATCAATGATTCTCATCATTGGTGTTTCTCTCTCTCTTCCTCTCCCTTCCTCTCTGGCATCAATAAAAATATATTTTACAAGAGAAAAGAGAGAAACGAAGGGGAAGAGGGCAGTCATCGGGGATAAGCCCGGGTTTGGAAGAAGAAGCGCGGGCTGGCGGAGAGAAAGGAGGGGGTCCAGGAGAGCGGTGCTGCCGGGACTCTGAGGGCCGCGTGCTCGGTCCTGGGCTCCGGGCTCCGGGGTGTAGACGCACCTCCACCGCCTGTGCAGATGAGGTGCCTTAGGGACCCCGTACCCCCGCCCCGTCCCTGCCAGAGTGGCAGCCACCTGGGTCCTGTGGGCCCCTGGCCTCCGGGCCCCTCGCTGTGAATGGAGAAGCTGCAGGGACACTGGGGAGGGCCGGAGCTGGGAGTTAGGAAGGCGACCCTAACATCTCTCCAAAGCTCTGGCCCGGACTGTCTCCCTGCCCGGAGGGCGAGGCCACCCAGCTCTGCACCCGGAGGGGCCCCGGGTGCCGGGGGCTCCCTCAGGACCACCCACGCGGACCAAGGCCCCCTGCCCCCTGCAGCGCCCACGTGCAGTCTCCGCCACCCTCTCTCCTGAGTGGGGGCTGGTCCCACTCTCGGTTCTAAACTCCTGCCCTGACTCACATCTCTCCCCTGCGACGCGAGCAGCAAACCCACCTTCCACGCCGTGAAGATCGGTCCAGACCAAGAGCTGGGCGTGGCTGTCATCACCGCGGCCGGCCAGGAGCTCCAGGTGCAGAGCCCCAGCGGGTGAGTGAGGGCCGCCCGACCCCTGACCTCAGCCCCGAGGTGCATCAGGGCTGCAGGGCCCGGCCCGGGCAGACACGGCCAGGGGTGTGCGCCCACGACAGGAAGATGGCAGATAGCGGGGCGGGGAGCCACAGCTCTGAGATTGTCCATGCTGACTCTTGTTATTGTGTGTGTGTGTGTGTGTGTGTGTGTGTGTGTTTTAATATGTTTTTATTGATTTCAGAGAGGAAGGGGGCAGAGAGGGGGGGAGAGAGAGAGAGAGAGAGAGAGAGGGGGGGGGGGAGGTCAATGATGAGAGAGAATCCTTGATCGGCTGCCTCCTGCATGCCCCCCACCCTACCACCCCACGTGGGGATCAAGCCCACAACCCAGGCATATGCCTGACCAGGAATCGAACGTGACCTTCTGGTTCATAGGCCAACACTCAACCACTGAGCCTCGGCGGTCAGGCTTGACTTTTTAAATCCATGGACAGCTGGACAGAGTGCACATCCACACCTTGGTGGCCTTGCCATCAGCCAACGAGTAAAACCGTCTCCTCCCATCGCCCACGCTTCCTCCTGTTGCCCAGGCCACTGGCCTTCCCCTCACCCCCCCAGCTTCCGGCAGACCCCGGAGTGGCTGGTCTCCACGCCGAGCCTTGAGTCAGAGTCACATGTGACAGAGCCTCCAGGCAGCAGGCGGCTCCGAGAGGCTGCTGTGCTTTTACTCATCGAGGAGCACGTCTCGCAGAGGACAGCCTGGGAGCGGGCGGTCACTGTCTGATTCCCTCACCATCCCGTCCTTCTCGGGCGAGGCTGCCGCCCAGAAAGTGCTGTTCCAGCTCTGCTTCTCCTCGCAGCAGCCGAGAGCGGTGGACTCTGCCTGGCCCCAGCAGGTCCTGGACGCCTGTCACTGGGGCTGTGGAGTCTAATCAGATTAACTGGAACTGAACCGAGGGCAGTGCAGCTTCCCTGCAGCCCCTGCAGAGGCCAGCTTCTCAGGCTGGGAGGGGACTGGAGTCAGCGTCCAGGAGGCCCAGGGCCCACCTCCCAGCAGACAGACAGTGGGCAGACAGCGGGCAGACAGTGGGCAGACAACAGGCAGACAGCAGGCAGACACCGGGCAGACAGCAGACAGACAGCAGGCAGACAGCAGGCAGACAGCAGACAGACAGCAGGCAGACAGCAGGCAGACAGCAGGCAGACACCGGGCAGACAGCAGACAGACAGCAGGCACACAGCAGGCAGACAGCAGACAGACAGCAGGCACACAGCAGGCAGACAGCAGGCAGACAGTGGGCAGACACGGGCAGACAGTGGGCAGACAGCAGGCAGACAGCGGGCAGATGCAGGCAGACAGCGGGCAGACAGCGGGCAGACAGCAGGCAGACAGCGGGCAGACAGCGGACAGACAGCAGGCAGATGCAGACAGATAGGGGGCAGACAGCGGGCAGACAGCAGGCACACGCAGACAGACAGCAGGCAGACAGTGGGCAGACAGTGGGCAGACAGCGGGCAGACAGTGGGCAGACATGGGCAGTCAGTGGGCAGACAGCGGGCAGACAGCAGGCAGACAGCGGGCAGACAGCGGGCAGACAGCGGGCAGACAGTGGGCAGACATGGGCAGTCAGTGGGCAGACAGTGGGCAGACAGCGGGCAGACAGTGGGCAGACATGGGCAGTCAGTGGGCAGTCAGTGGGCAGACAGCGGGCAGACAGCAGGCAGACAGCGGGCAGACAGCAGGCAGACATGGGCAGACATCAGGCAGACAGCGGGCAGACAGTGGGCAGACATGGGCAGTCAGTGGGCAGACAGCGGGCAGACAGCGGGCAGACAGCGGGCAGACGCAGACAGACAGCAGGCGTGTCTCCCGCAGGCCCTGTCTCTCCGGCTCCCTGGTCTCCCTGAGCTGCGTGGGTGAGTACCCCTTGTGGAGGGCATGGGCACCAAGGAGGGCCTCATGCTCGTCCTAAGCCTCTCAGCCCCTGAGTCTCCCTCTGGTCTGTCCCAGCCTCCTCCCTGGGCCTGGGGAGGGTGGGCAATGCTCCTGCGAGTGGTGGGCATGGAGACGCCCCTCCGTCCGCACAGCCCCTGCCCAATGCACTGAAGGCCCAAAGGCTGCAGGCGCTCACCCTCCCTCGGGAGCCCGAGGTCTCGTGAGGAAACCTGAGGGCAATGAAAGGCCAGGGCCTGACCTCCCAGAAGAAGCTCCGGGGAACGAGTGGACAGGAGGCGGCCCAGAGGGCAGGAGTGTCTGTCTGTCTGTCTGTCTGTCCATCACTCCCTTCTCAGCTCCCGGAGGCACCGCAGGCACATGGGCTGAGCTAGCCGATGGTTTAGGAAATGGGGAGAGCCGTGTGGGGAGAGTTACGTGGGGAGGGCCGCGTGCAGTGAGGCGGGACTGAAGAGTCTGAGAAGAGGGCGGGGGTGCTTGGGGGGAGGGGGCGGGGGGGAGGGTGTGGAAGGCCGAGGGTCCCCTAGGAAAGCCAGGAGGTGGGATGTGAGAGGGGGCGAGGCGTTAACGTGGGAGACTCACCCAGAGGGGGAGGGACTTGGAGAAGGTGAGCTTAGGGGGGAAGAGCCCATTTTTTAAACTTTCTTCCCACTTCCAGCTTTGGGGCGTCTGTTTCCTGGGACTCAGTGGGCGGGGCCCCCAGTTCCGCACCCCGATCAGTTTTAAGGTCATAAACTGCCGCTCCTGGGACACCGTGTTCACAGCAACGCCAAGCGCATCCGGCGCTGACGAAGGCGAGGGCGGGGGAGCCCTGCTCCGGGCACCCTCAGCCCAGGAGCCGAGAGGGCCCGGCCTCCCCCCGCGCTGGGCCCCGCCGCGCCCACAGCCCCGCGGAGAGGAGAGGCAGCGCCCTGAGCCCGCCCTCTCCCTCCGAGCAGCCTGCGGGCACAGCCTGAAGGCCCCGCGCGTGGTGGGCGGGCAGCAGGCCTCCGTGGAGTCCTGGCCGTGGCAGGTCAGCATCCAGTACCACCAGCAGCACGTCTGCGGCGGGAGCCTCCTGGACCCGCGCTGGGTCCTCACCGCGGCCCACTGCTTCAGGTGAGGCCGCCGCGCCCAGGCGGCCTGAGGCCGGCCCCTCCTCTGCCCGAGAGACCGCGTCCTCGCTGTGGCCGCCGTGAGACGCGGGACACAGGCCCTTCGCTAAACGCGGTCTGAGCAGAGGGTGGGGGTCACCGAGCTTGACCGCTTCCGGCTGAGAAGCACCAGAAACCATGTCCTCGCCCGCCCTGTCAGGCACCCAGGAAGGCTCTCCCCCTGCCCGGAGCGGGAACCCTCCCTCCTCTCTCCTCTTCCTGCCCCTCACTCCCTCGCTGTGTTCAGAAACTTCCTCCCAGGCCAGCCCGGGCCGCCCGCCCTCTGGGGGAGGCCCATTCCCAGGCCTTTACTTCATTCATTCATTCATTCATTCACTCATTCATTCTTCATCTGAGGAGTTCCCACAAGGTGCCAAACCACACACTGTGTGTCCATGGACATTAGCCCATTGATAGCTAGGCTTACAGGAACTCACAGTCCAGGCCAGTGATTCTGTACGTACTGTGTATTACTGATTCTGAGAGGAGGGAAATGAGAGAGAAACGTCAATGATGAGAGAGAATCATTGATCGGCTGCCTCCTGCACGCCCCACACTGGAGACCGAGCCCACAACCTGGGCATGTACAGTCCGACGCTCTATCCACTGAGCAACCCAGCTAGGGCTAGGCCAATTTCTGAACCTGTTTTGAGAGTCTGACAGAAGATGTAGACCTCTCCTGGGAGCCAGCCCTGCGCTGTGTGTGGAAGAGTCACACCGTACAGTACCTGCCCGCAGTGCGGTGCCGTGCGGGCAGTGCGCGGAGACGCTCCGGGGAAGGCCCAGCCTCCAGTCAGAAGCTCGCAGGGCAGGTGTCCCGGGAAAGGATCAGTCCCCTTTAGTGTGCCCTGTGGTCGGTTTCCTCAGCCGTCCCTCCTCCAGCACCCCGCCTGCACCATCCTCCCGGACTGAGGCAGGGCCTCCAGCACCCCCACCCCCAGGGCTCTGGGCACGGCTGTGGGCACAGCCTCCTCCCGCTTGGCTCTGCCCAGGAAATATCTGGACGTGCCCGGCTGGCAGGTGAGGGTCGGCTCAGACACGCTGCGCAGCGCCCCAGCCCTGCCCGTGGCCAAGATCTTCGTCACCGAGCACAACGCCACGGCCCCCAAGGAGAAGGACATCGCTCTGGTGAAGCTGCAGGACCCACTCCCGCTCTCAGGTGAGGGCTGGGCTCCGGTCACATCCCCGCTCTGCCCTCGTCGCCGCGGGGCCTTGAGCTCGTCACGCTCTGAGGCCCCAGCGCCATCTGCTCCCGGCAAACCCGTCAGCCTCCTGCACCCGCTCCCCTCCTCTCTGCTCCCGCAGGCCTCGTCCGGCCCATCTGCCTGCCCTTCTGGGACGGGGAGCTCCCACCGGCCACCCCGCTGTGGGTCATCGGGTGGGGCTTCACGGAACAGGGTGCGGGTGAGTCCGGGCTCCGGCCGCGGGGCCGGGGGCTGTGTTCAGAGGGGCGGGAGGAGGGCCGCCCCTCAGGAGAGCCGTCCTGGGGGCCCAGGTGCCGGGGCCGGGCAGCACCGGGGCGGGCGCCACGTCCAGGACGAGGAGGTGGTGTGTCTCCGCTCCAGGGAAGATGTCTGACGAGCTGCTGCAGGCCTCGGTCCAGGTCATCGACCGGGCGCGGTGCAACGCCGAGGACGCGTACCAGGGCGAGGTCACCGCGGAGATGCTGTGCGCCGGCGTCCTGCAGGGCGGCGTGGACACCTGTCAGGTGAGCCTCGCGGAGCGGAGGGTCCCATGGGTGGGAGCTGGGTCCCAGAGAGACACAGAAGCCCGGGCCGGAGTGCCCACGGAGCCTGGCACACGGAAGGCCTCAGCATGTGCAGACCGAAGGAAGGGACAGAGCAGGGAAAGAGGTGAATCAGAGGATGACACGGGGAGGGATGGACCGATGGATGGAGGTGAGCAGAAGGATGTGAAGTGGATCCATATTTCACACCTGCCCCCCCCCACCCTGACGTCCTGTCTTCTACAGAGTCTGAGCCCCTGAGGGCAGGAATCCCGTCCAGTTTCACTCTCCTGTCCACAGAGACTGCCCTGCCCTCGAGAGCCCCCTGGTCACACAGGGACCAATCCCTGGCTATGCTCTCACTTCCCACCCTCAGAGGCTCTTCTGAGACCCTCTCATTAAAACCCCTAACCCTCCTCTGGCTGGTATGGCTCAGTGGATAGAGCATCGACCTGTGGACCAAAGGGTCCCATGTTTGAGTCCAGTCAAGGGCATGTACCTCGATTGCAAGCTCCTCCCCGACCCCTGGTCAGGGCTCATGCGGGAGACAAACAATCAATGTCTCTCTCACACTGATGTTTCTCTCTGTCTTTCTTTCTCTCTTACACTCTCCCTAAAAATCAATGGAAAAATGTCCTCAGGTGAGGATTTAAAAACAATCCTACCTAATAAAAGAGTAATATGCAAATTGACCATACCTCTGCTACACCCACAAGCCACACCCATCAGGAGCAAATATGCAAGTAAACCCAACCAAGATAGCTAAGGCCACGGAAAGCAAGAGGGAGGCTTGGGTTTCCCAGGCGATGAAGGAAGCCAAGAGGCCTTGCCAGCCTAGACCTCTACTTAAGGCTACAAAGTTTCAATTATAGAAGGTAAATAAATCCCAACAAAAATGGCAGCAGCCACAGAGCGAGCAGAAGGCTTGGCTCTGCTCCAGGCTATAAAGTTTCAATTGTAGAAGGTAAATAAATTCCAGATACCAGGGCCTCAGCTTGGGTCACCAGGGAGTGTGGCCGGCCTGCGAACCACCACAGGCCCCTCTCCCAGGCCATCCCACACCCCAAGGGAACCCCCACCCTGATCCGGGACACCCATTAGGGCAAACCAGCTGGCCCCCTCCCATGCACCAGGCCTCTATCCTATCTAATAAAAGAGTAATATGCAGATTGACCATCACTCCAACACATAAGATGGCTTCCCCCATGTGGTCAAAGATCCTGCTCTTAAGTGTACACAAGATGGCCACCACAAGATGGCCAGCAGGGAGGGCAGTTGTGAGAAACCAGACCTATAAGGGAGGGAAGTTGGGGGCAACCAGGCCTGCAGTTGAGGGCAGTTAGGGGCGGCGACCAGGCTGGCAGGGGAGCAGTTAGGCATCAATCAGGCTGTCAGGGGAATGGTTTGGGGGTGATCCGACTGGCAGGCAGAAGCAGTTAGGGGCAATCAGAAAGGCAGACAGGCGAGCAGTTGGGAGCCAGCAGTCCTGGATTGTGAGAGGGATGTCTGACTCCCTCAAAGGGTCCCAGATTGGAGAGGGTGCAGGCTGGGCTGAGGGACACTGCCCCCCCCCATGCACGAATTTCATGCACCAAGCCTCTAGTAATAAATAAATACATAAATATGTAAATAAATGAACCCCCATCCTCACCACTAGTTCTCTCCCTCGAGAGGTGCCTCTCAGTCACTCATAGCCAGGTGAGTGCTGGGCTCGGGGACAGAGTCTTCCCTTGGGAGGCCCACAGTGGGGTGGGGGCACAAACAGCAGTGTGGCTACCAAGTCACTGGGTTTTAAAGGAAGAGGCCTCAAGGGTCATAGGAACTGAAAAGGCAGACACCCAAGTAAGTGCACTTCTTTTTCTCTGACACCTGGTCTGTGTGCTCACTTCTCCCTCTCCTCCCCCTCCCTCCCCTCTCTTCTCCCTCTCCCTCTTCTCTCCCTCTCCATTTGATTCTAAGCTACCCAAAGGCAGGGATCTTGCTCTTTTCATGGGTTGAATCCACTGGCCTAGAACATGCTAACTAACGTGCACTAGCCGTGCTGCCGGCTCAGTTCTGAGAAAGGCTGTATGAAAGGAAGACAAGCCGCATCCTTGCTCAGCGCCTGCACCTGCCGCTGTGAGACTGGATCTCCCAGGAGGGGCCTGGCACACCCCAACTCACGTGACTCCAACTGAACTCTTTCCCCCAAAAGGGAAGGCCCTCCAGGCCGCAGGGACAGTGCGAGCAGAGAGGCAGGGACGCCAGCACCGGGCGGGCGGACGGCACAGGGGGCACAGGGAGGGAGGACTGGCACGCCCACCCTCCACCCCGCCCGCCTGCCTACCCAGCAGCCCTGCTCTGCCCTCCCCAGGGAGACAGCGGGGGGCCCCTGATGCATCACTCCGGCCTGTGGCACGTCGTGGGCATCGTGAGCTGGGGCCACGGCTGTGGGGGCCCCAGCACCCCGGGAGTGTACACCAAGGTCGCAGCCTATCTCAACTGGATCCACCGAGTCCTCACGGTGAGGGGCCGCCTCGCAAGCCCTCCCTCCTCCTCTGCTCCCAGGTCCATCCGATGGCTCCATAGCATGGAGGCAGCTTCCACCCGCCCTCCCCGTTGTCCCCACCAGCCATGCAGCCTGGCTTCCCCCACTGAGGGCTGAGGGTCCTTAGCTCGGAGATGCCGTTCAAGGCACATGCACATGCACATGCAGTAGAGTGCGGGCTGTGCCAGCTGCCTCGCTGAGAACACTTCCCATGGTGGGGGGGGGGGTGCTGAGGCCTCCCGGGGGGGCGGGCGGGGCCAGGCTTGGGGAAAGGAAGGTTCATTCTGCACACAGCACCGCTGTGTCCGCTTGCACACCTCTGACTCCTCTCCACTGCGCTCTTATTCTAGTCGCAGCCCTGACGCCGCGGCCCCCCGCAGGCCTGGGACCCGCTTCCACCCTGCGCTGCCCCTCGCGGACCCCGGAAGCCGGGCACCGGGCAAGCGCCCCTCGTACGCCTCTCTGCCCACAGCCTCCCATGTCCCGGGCGGCTAAGGGCCCGTCCCTGTGAGAGACCCTGTGCCCACAAGAGCCCAAGAGGAGCTCGGTGGCCCCCTCGGCCACCCTTGGTGCTCCCCGCACCCGGGAGAGACCCTGCCCCGGGCCCAGCGCTCAGAGGCACCGCCAGGCCGGAAGGGCGTCCCTCTGCGGAGCTGCTGAGGAGACGCAGACTCTCTGGGCAGAGCCCGTCACTGAGCGCGGGACGGAGGAGGAGCAGGTCTGAGCGAGCCTGGCCCTCCGTGCACCCCTCCGTCCCCCCGGCAGAGGCAGCTGCGTTTATTAAACAGGATGTGACGTGACACCGTCCGCTGGGCTGCTTCATCGGAACTGAGCTGGGACTACTGAGCCACATCTTCATCTTTTTATTTAATTTTATTTTCTTTATCTCTATTGTTGAAAGTATTACATATGTCCCCCTTCCCCCCAACCCTCTCCAGCCCACCCACCCCCGGCCCTCACCCCCCCTGTCTGTGCCCAGGGGCCATGCAGAGATGCACACAGGGTCCTTGGTGATTGTCTCTCACCACCCGCCCTGCCCGCCTTCCCCCCGAGACTCTGGGTCCACTCCGTCCACCAGTTTATTTTGCTAATTAGATTCCTCATATGAGTGAGGTCATGTGACACGTGTCTCTGACTGACTGACTTCGCTCAGCATGAGGCTCTCCAGGCCCCTCCGTGCTGTCCCAAAGGGTAAGAGACCCTCCTTTCACTGCTGCATCGCGTTCTGTGGTGTGAATGCCCACAGCTTCTACCCACTCCTGCTGACGGGCACTTGGCTGTTTTCAGATCTCAGCTGTTGTGAACTGTGCTGCTGTGAACACAGGGTGCATACATTCTTTCTGATTGGTGCTTCCAGTTTCTTAGGGCATATTCCTAGAAGTGGGATCTCTGGGTAAATGCAGTTCCATGCTGTTCTCCATGGTGGCTCACCAGTCTGCGTTCCCACCAGCACTGCACGAGGTTGAACCACAGTCTTTATTCTTGGCCTGGGGAGGGACAGGTCTCACGGAGACAATCGATCCTCAGAGGAGAGGGGTGGGAAGAAGGAGACCAGCCGCTGAGTGGGAGCTGTAGACGAGGGGAGCCAGGCGAGCAAGGCCCCTTCCATACAAGCCGTCAGTCACTGCCCTCCCCCTCCTCCCTCTGTGGGCCAGCGACAACCTCTGACCTGGGAGGGCGATAGTCAAGCGTAGACGTTAAGTCATGGTTCCCAGGTCGCTGGAGAGAGATTGCGCCTCTGACTCCTAACCAATCTGGAGAGCCCTGGCGTGGCTTTTACCATTCTTTTTTAAGTCACTTATCACCTGCCAGTATGAGGTGGCCCCACGCTGGGTCTGGGAACATAAATTCCTACACTCAGAGAAGGGAGCGGCCATGTGGGAGTGCCAGCGTGTGGAGGACCCTCTGGGCGAGGTAACTCAGATCCTAATGAAACATGCTCAGTCCTGAGGACATAACAGAACCCTCGAAGACATACATGTGAATCCATCAGAATCCTGAGCGGCAACTCAGGTGGCGATCTGGGAGCAGCAGCGAATGACAATCTCGGGCTGCCCTGGGGACAAAGACCTGTGCGAAGGCCGAAGAGGCTGGGGAGCCGAGAGAAGAGTCTGGAGGGTAGAGGGGCTGCCGATGCACAGGGCTCAGTGCTGCCATGTGTGGTGCGGGAGGAAGCGTGCCGCTGCTCAGCTGGTAGCTGTGGTGCAGCGGCTGCTCTGTTCAGTGGGAGGATGTGTTTGTCTGGGCCGGTGGCAGCGGCCTGTGTGGGCTTCACTGTGAGGACTGTTGTCTGACGGCTGGATGGCCACTGGCTTCTACAATAAAGGCTTTCTTACACACACCCTCAACCTCTCACGGCTCCTCCATCCACCACCCGCGTCCACGGAGGGCCAGCCTGGCAGAGGGCTGGGCCCTACTGGGAGTGCAGTGGGCGGGGCTTGAGAAGGAACCTGCCCTGGCCGCTGGCTAGTCGAGCAGAATTCAGAAGACGACAGGGACGCAGGCAGCTGTGCTCCGGCTGCTCTGACACACGTTTTGGTACGTTCTTTCTTTTTCTTAATCCTCACCGAGGATATTTTTCTACTGAATTTTAGAGAGAGTGGAAGAAAGAGGGAAAGACAGAGAGAAACACATCGATTGGTTGCCGCCCTGCATGACCCCTGACCAGGGCCTGGGCCAGGGAGGAGCCTGCAACCAGGGTACATGCCTTTGAGTGTAATCGAACCAGGACCCTTTGGTTTGCAGGCTAATGCTCTATCCACTGAGCCACTCTGGCGAGGGAAGTTCTTTGAATTGTGCGATGCTTTGGTTTGATCATGGGTGAAATGGGCATTGTGATGTCTGCCTTCTGAGAGTTTAATCAGACACAGCAATGTAGGGAGGTAACTGGCAAGTCTGGGAATTTGGTGACTGTTTGCCTTAGTCATCACAAGACAGAGGTGGGGTCTGCCTGGCCTCCTCCCAGAGGCCTCCTCACCTGCTGCCGAGCCCCTTTCAAAGCCCCTGCAGTTGGAAGCCGACACTGAACTGCCTGCCTGCACACTGTTCCTGCCATTTTAAAAAAGGAGTTCCTGGAATCCTATTTCAACCAATAGGACTGAGGCTTTCTCCATCCAATCACAGCTGCTCAGCTCTGGCCAATCAGAGTGGTTCTATTCTGACCAATCAGTACAGTGCCTTTTGCACCAAACTGCAAGGACTTTGAATCCTCATTTGCATGAAGACAGACCAATAAGGGACCAGGGCAGGAACTTCCGGCCATATAAATCAGCTCCTCTCTCACTGAGAACACTCTTTCCTTTAAGACTGGATCTCCCTGATTGAGCTAAAACATGGATGCTGTCTCAGCAGAGCAGAGCAGAGCAGAGCTGTCTAGCTGGAGGGGGCCTGGCCCCGGGCGGCCTGGCTGGAGTCGCCTTGCAGCTGTGCTGTGTCACCATTGGGTTGTTTTGCAATGAATAGTGTTTCCTTTTTCGTTTCACCTCAAATTGGGGATTCTTGTTAGTATTGAGTGGGTACAGGGACCATCTACCATCTGTTGACACCTTGGAGTTTACATTCTAGTTAGAGATGTACAATAAATAAATAAATATGTCAGCTAGGGATAAGTGCTTTGGGAAAAATAAAGCGGTAAGGAGACAGTGTCAGCCTTTGGAGATGTTGTTACAGACAGGATGGCAGGGAAATGCTTTCTGGGGAGATGGCATCTGCACAAAGACCTGATTGGGATGGGGGAATGAGCTCTGAATATCTGAGGAAAGGCGTTCTAGCAAAGGAACGGCATATGCAAAAGTCCTGAGACAGGAGGAGGCTGAGGTTTGGAGGAGCAGCAGGGACAGCAATGGGACTGAGCGGATGAGTGAGCAGAAGAAGAATGTTCAGTAGAGAGGACATCAGAGAGGCAGCAGCGCCAGAACAAGGCCCTGGGCAACCGTGAGGCAGGAGGAAGGTAAGCTGGGAAGTCATGAGCAGAAGGACAATCTAATTTTTTATAATTTTTAAGATGCCGCTTATATGCAGTAAAATTCACCATTTTTAGTGCAGAGTTCTTCCAGAGTTGGCAACTGAGTCCAAGCATGCTCCGTAGCTCAGTTACCCCCGAAAGCCCCCCTCCCCGTGTGGCCTCACACCCCCTGTGCCCCTGGGCCGCTGGTCTGTGTTCTGTCCCTGGTTTTGCTTTTCCCAGGACGCCATTCGAAGGGAGCTGCAGAGCAGGCACCTGCCTGACGGATTCTTTCAGGTCTCATGATGCACCGAGACCCAGCACCCTGGCTCGCGGAGCTCCTCCCTGAGGGTACGCCACCGATGGGGGCACGGGGTGTGCTCACCCCGCACCAGCGACCGGCATTTCAGAGTGTTCCTTTCCGTGTGACAAGATCAGGCCTCTGCAAGCACCTGTGTGCAGGATTTTATGTGACACAAGTTTGTGTGATTTCTTCTCACAGGAAATGAGTGCACCCCACCCCCATCCGGAACAACTAAACGGCTGGAGGTAGTCTCAGTGGCGTTCAGACCTGGCACCAGGCAGGCAGCACAGGCCTCGCAGAGGGAGCTGAGCGGCCGGGGACCCAGGTCTCCGGCCTCCCCTGGGTGCCGGCAGGCGAGGGAGCCGCCCCGGCTGAGGAAGGACCCTCCTGGAGCTCACAGGGGCCAGGACGGGAACACTGCGCCCTGGGGTGGAAACACGGTACTTCCTGGGAGACGGGAAGAATATGCCAAAGGGATCGCCTCAGCAGCGGTGAGATCGGCCGAGGTGACAGCAGTCCCCTAGCCTTGCTGGGGTTCCCGTGTAAGCTCTGAGGCGCAGGAAGGGAGGACCTCACGCCCCTGGCCCTGGGGACCTGCCTGGCGCACCAGCTGTCAGCACTCAGGACCCAGGGGCCGTCGCAGGCCTGGCACTGCCTTGGCCTTCCCGGTCCTCAGCGCCTCCGGCAGCTGCGAGCGCTCTGCCTGGCCTGCAGCCGGGAACCTTCCATGCCCTGCGCTGGCCTCCTTGTCTCTCCCTCAGGAAACATCGGCCTCCATCCCTGCCCTGTGTGTGTAAAGACACCATGCCATTCCCCTTTGTTTGGTGGTGGTGGAATAGAGCAAATGATCTGCTGTAACCGGTTTGGCTCAGTGGAGCGTCGGCCTGTGGACTGAAGGGTTCCGGGTCCGATTCCGGTCAAGGGCATGATCCTTGGTTGCAGACACATCCTCAGTGGGGGGTGTGCAGGAGGCAGCTGGTCGATGTTTCTCTCTCATCGATGTTTCTAACTCTCTGTCCCTCTCCCTTCCTCTCTGTAAAAAATCAATAAAATATATATATATATTTTTAAAAAGAGTAAATGGTCCCCATTGGAGACCAGACTCAGGCCCGGCAGGGCAGCAGCAGGAAGCCTGGCGAGGAAGCTGGCACTGTAACCAGGGGAGAGCGGCGGGGCCTGTGCAGGGCCGGGGTGCTGCTGGGTGGTCCAGGGGAGACGGCGAGGGCCCCGACCAGGGTCGGAGCCGTGGTGAGGGTGGTTGAGTTCAGGCTGCATTGGGAGCCTGCAGCTGACGAGACTGGCCGATGGAAAGGATGTGGTGTGAGAGGGCACGGGGGTCAGGGCAGGCGCTGCTCTGTGGGGCCGGTGACGGGTGATCAGGGAGGACGGGCAGAGCAGCTCTGGGGCTGGAATGAGGTGAGGTCACGAGGCTCATTTTTTTGTTTTGTTTTGTTGAGTGTTTTTAAATATATTTGTATTGATTTCAGAGAGGAAAGGAGAGGGAGAGAGAAACATCAGTGATGAGAGGAAATCATTGATTGGCTGCCTCCTACACACCCCCTACTGAGGCGGCATGTGCCCTGACCGGGAATCGAACGCTGATTCATAGGTCTATGCTCAACCACTGAGCCACACCGGCGGGGCATGAGGCTCTTTTTGATCAGCTGACATAACTGTCTGCAAGGAAGTCATTTCAACGGTGCGCGCGCGCGCGCGCACACACACACACAAACACACACCCGCCTTCCCCAGTCCGCGCCTCAGACAGCCTCCAGGAGCAGGTGCAGAATGGAGTGAGCTCAGTGAGGCCACGCCTGGCCCACCTCCCTCCATGGCTGTGCCTCCCTGGGGCCCTGGGACCCTCGTGGGAGCTTAAAGCACGTGACTCCCGCTGCCTTGTGTCGGCCTCGCCCGGGCAGCCAGAGGTGGTGTGAGCATCTCCTTTGCTGGCCCGGACTGGTGGGTGGCCCCCTGGCCTCTCACGGGCAAGCCACAGAGTGAGCAGGGAAGCCAGAGCCCGGGACTCTGAACCGGGATAGCGCTCCCCGCCCGCCCCAGGCCTTGCTGGAGGCTCAGTGGAGCTCCCCCAGGGCGGTGTCTGCGCACCTGATGTGGGGCACACCCTCCTCCCAGACGCAGGAAAGGTCCACTGTCCACCTGAGCGAGGGGGCACTGGGCCTGATTGTGGGGCCGTGGGCTGCCTGTGCCCTCAGTCTGTCTGCTCTAGCAATCGTCTGACAACAGAGGAACCAGAGACCATGAGGAAACCGCTCCAGCTCTGGCCCTCGCCCCTGCGAATGTACCGCATTCGAATCTCCCAGACCCCCTCTCCCCGGGGCTGCCGCAGAGGGGGGACCCACCTGTCTAAAGCCAGACACACACACACACACACACACACACACACACGCCCCGGACTCTGGCTCCACCCGGAAGATTCTTTGCTCTCCGCACACAGCTCTCCTGCCCGGCTGCCAGCATGCACCCAGCTCTGTCTTCCGTCTGAAGCAGAAAACCACTCGCCTTCTTCCTTTGGGGCCAATGCCCTCTCTGTCCTTCACAGCCAAGGCGCTTGGCACCGCAGCCTCAGCCCTGGCTGGTGTTGCTCAGTGGATAAGTGTCGGCCTACGGAGGGAAGGCCCGGGTTTGATTCTTGTCAGGGCACATGCCGAGGTTGCAGGCTCCATCCCCAGTGGGGCATGCAGGAGGCAGCTGACGGATGACTCCCTCTCGTCATTGATGTTTGTATCTCTCTTCCTCTCTGAAATCAATAAAAATATATATTTTTTTAAATTGTAACCTCATGCACTGGTGCCCGCACCCCTGCTACCACTGACTCCTCCACACTCTAGACCACATGTGTCAAACACAAGGCCCGCGGGCCAAATCCAGCCCGCCAGGCTTTGCAATGTGGCCCGCACCGCGCTGTCATCACTGCACTCCACTGTCAGTTTATGACATTGTCAGTTTATGACTGTTCAGTAAACCATTCGGCCCGCGATTTAGGCTGGATTTTAGATTTTGGCCCCTTCTCTGATTGAGTTCGACACCCCTACTCTAGACCCAAACTTCCACTGCCTCCCCACCGGCCACCCCATTCCACCAGGGAGCCCTCTGCAGCACTGCCCGTAAGCACTCTTCTTGCTGCCTACACCCCACTTTGCCTTCCCCTCTGGCAGTTCTTCATCAGCCATTATCGCAGCCCCTCCTCCAGCCCTCCCCCCAGTGATGGAGCCCCTCCTCCAGCCCTCCCCCAATGACAGAGCCCTCCTCTGACCAATAACAGAGCCCCTCCTCCAGCCCTCCCCCCAGTGACAGAGCCCCTCCTCCGGCCCTCCCCCAATGACAGAGCCCTCCTCTGACCAATGACAGAGCCCCGCCTCCAGCCCTCCCCCAATGACAGAGCCCTCCTCTGACCAATAACAGAGCCCCTCCTCCAGCCCTCCCCCCAGTGACAGAGCCCCTCCTCCGGCCCTCCCCCAATGACAGAGCCCTCCTCTGACCAATAACAGAGCCCCTCCTCCAGCCCTCCCCCCAGTGACAGAGCCCCTCCTCCGGCCCTCCCCCAATGACAGAGCCCTCCTCTGACCAATAACAGAGCCCCTCCTCCAGCCCTCCCCCCAGTGACAGAGCCCCTCCTCCGGCCCTCCCCCAATGACAGAGCCCTCCTCTGACCAATAACAGAGCCCCTCCTCCAGCCCTCCCCCCAGTGACAGAGCCCCTCCTCCGGCCCTCCCCCAATGACAGAGCCCTCCTCTGACCAATGACAGAGCCCCGCCTCCAGCCCTCCCCCAATGACAGAGCCCTCCTCTGACCAATAACAGAGCCCCTCCTCCAGCCCTCCCCCCAGTGACAGAGCCCCTCCTCCGGCCCTCCCCCAATGACAGAGCCCTCCTCTGACCAATGACAGAGCCCCACCTCCAGCCCTCCCCCCAATGACAGAGCCTCTCCTCCAGCACTCCCCCAATGGCAGAGCCAAGGTTCCCTGCATAAGCCCCTCTTCCCTGGGGTCTGAGCATGCTACTTGCTGCTAAGTCCTAAACTCTTGTTTCCAGCTCTGCTGTTCTGGTCCTGTGGGCAAACTCAACATTTTCACATGAACCAGCCCCTCCCTCACTCTCTCCAGGGCTCCTCCAGCACCAGGCACCCACAGGAGACACTTGCGGGTCTTCCTGCTGCCTTCTCCTCACCCTGAATACGCCGGACACTATCCTTTCTAATCAAAGAGTAATATGCAAAATGACCATCACTCCAACACACAAGATGGCTGCCCCCATGTGGTCAGAGATGGCTGCCACAAGATGGCCAGCAGGGGAGGACAACTGGGAGGGATCAAGCCTGCAAGGGAGGGCAGTTAGGAGTGACCAGGCCTGCAGGGGAAGACAGTTAGGGGTGACCAGGCCTTTAGGAGAGAGCAGTTTGGGGCAATCAGGCTGGCAGGGGAACAGTGAGGCCTCAATAACGCTGTCATGAGAGTGATTTGGAGATGATCAGGCTGGCAGGCAGAAGAGGTTAGGGGCAATCAGGAAGGCAGGCAAGCGAGCAGTTGGGAGCCAGCAGTCCCCAGGGTTGTGAGAGGGATATATGACTGCCTGTTTAGGCCTAATCTAGTAGGATTGGGCCTAAACGGGTAGTTGGACATCCCTCAAGGGGTTCCAGATTGGAGAGGGTAAAGGCTGGGCTGAGAAACACAGACACCCCTGTGCATTTCATTCACCAGGCCTCTAGTGTGTGTGTGTGTGTGTGTGTGTGTGTGTGTGTAATTGATTTCAGAAAGGAAGGGAGAGGGAGAGAGCAATAGAAACATCAATGAGGAGAGAGAATCATCGTCCAGCTGCCTCCTACAGGCCCCACACTGGGGATCCAGCCTACACCCTAGGCAGCTGCCTTTGACCAGAATGTAACCATGACCTCCTGATTCACAGGCGATGAACACTCTCCAGCTTACCCCAGCCCCTCACACCTCAGCCCTCCTGCCTTCCTCTGCCTGGGCAGCCACACTGGGCCCACAGCGGCTGTCTCGGGCTGCCACCTCCACTCCGTCCTCTGCCCTGCAGCATCGGCATGGCTCCCGCGGCCGTGGCCATGGCCTGCGAGCCTGGCCATCTGGCTCTGCCCACCCTGCCCACTGCCCGCTCCTGCCTCCACCTCACCCTCTCCCAGAGCCCATTGCTGGGTTCACTACCCGCTTCCCTTTTCCGAGGTGCCCGGGGCCCACCCGCCCACCCCAGGGCCACAGGCTGTCCATGGCCAGCAAAGGGAGGGATGCCCCTCGTCCCTCCTCCGTGCCCAGCCCGCTGGCCTGGGAATGCCCTCCGAGGTGAAGCACTGCCAAGAGGGCGTCCATGCTGAGAATCCTGGTGAGGCCAAGTCCAAGAGCAGCAGCAGCCACACACCCCGGGCATCCCGACTCCTCCACAGCAGGGACTCCTGAGGTGGCTATGGTGCAGGGAATCTACCGGAAAGAAGCTCAGAGGACACTGTGCAAGGGCGTGGGCGGGATCATCCTGTGGTCCAAGCCTGAGCCTCCTCGGGCCCAACAGCTCCTCTGAAACCGAGAGTGGAGAAGCTGCCCTCCTTGGTCAGCTGCTCCTGCTCAGTGCTGCCCCCTGCAGCCCAGAGCACGGGTGCTGCCACCTGTGGCTACCTTTGTCATGGAAGCAGATCCCACCTGAATGTGGGTGTCACCTAAGGAGGGAGGAGGTGTGTTATGGGAGGAGGTGTGTGTTACGGAATGAGGAAGGAGGTGTGTATTATTGGAGGAGGGGGAGGTGTGTGTTATGAGAGGAGTAGGGAGGAGGTGTGTTATGGGAGGAGGAGGAGGTGTGTGTTATGGGAGGAGGAGGAGGTGTGTGCTATGGGAGGAGGAGGAGGTGAGTGTTATGGGAGGAGAGAGGAGGTGTGTGTTATGGGAGGAGGGAGGATGTGTATTATGGGAGGAGGAGGAGGTGTGTGTTATGGGAGGAGGAGGAGGTGTGTGTTATGGGAGGAGGGAAGAGGTGTATAATGGGAGGAGGAGGAGGTGTGTTATGGGAGGAGGGAGGAGGTGTGTTATGGGAGGAGGAGGAGGTGTGTTATGGGAGGAGGGGGAGGTGTGTTATGGGAGGAGGGGGAGGTGTGTTATGGGAGGAGGGGGAGGTGTGTTATGGGAGGAGGAGGAGGTGTGTTATGGGAGGAGGAGGAGGTGTGTTATGGGAGGAGGGGGAGGTGTGTTATGGGAGGAGGGGGAGGTGTGTTATGGGAGGAGGGAGGATGAGTGTTATGGGAGGAGGGGGAGGTGTGTTATGGGAGGAGGGAGGAGGTGTGTATTATGGGAGGAGGAGGAGGTGTGTTATGGGAGGAGGGGGAGGTGTGTTATGGGAGGAGGGAGGAGGTGTGTTATGGGAGGAGGAGGAGGTGTGTGTTATGGGAGGAGGGAGGAGGTGTGTGTTATGGGAGGAGGAGGAGGTGTGTTATGGGAGGAGGGGGAGGTGTGTTATGGGAGGAGGGGGAGGTGTGTTATGGGAGGAGGGAGGATGAGTGTTATGGGAGGAGGGGGAGGTGTGTTATGGGAGGAGGGAGGAGGTGTGTATTATGGGAGGAGGAGGAGGTGTGTGTTAGGGGAGGAGGAGGAGGTGTGTGGTTATGGGAGGAGGGGGAGGTGTGTATTATGGGTGGAGGGAGGAGGTGTGTATTATGGGAGGAGGAGGAGGTGTGTGTTATGGGAGGAGGGAAGAGGTGTATAATGGGAGGAGGGGGAGGTGTGTTATGGGAGGAGGGAGGATGAGTGTTATGGGAGGAGGGGGAGGTGTGTTATGGGAGGAGGGAGGAGGTGTGTATTATGGGAGGAGGGAGGAGGTGTGTGTTAGGGGAGGAGGGAGAGGTGTATATTGGGAGGAGGGGGAGGTGTGTTATGGGAGGAGGGAGGAGGTGTGTTATGGGAGGAGGGGGAGGTGTGTATTATGGGAGGAGGGAGGAGGTGTGTGTTAGGGGAGGAGGAGGAGGGAAGAGGTGTATAATGGGAGGAGGGGGAGGTGTGTTATGGGAGGAGGAGGAGGTGTGTGTTATGGGAGGAGGGAGGAGGTGTGTATGGGAGAGGGAGGATGTGTGTTATGGGAGGAGGAGGAGGTGTGTATTATGGGAGGAGGAGGAGGTGTGTTATGGGAGGAGGGAGGAGGTGTGTATTATGGGAGGAGGAGGAGGTGTGTTATGGGAGGAGGGAGGAGGTGTGTGTTATGGGAGGAGGAGGAGGTGTGTTATGGGAGGAGGAGGAGGTGTGTTATGGGAGGAGGAGGAGGTGTGTATTATGGGAGGAGGAGGAGGTGTGTGTTATGGGAGGAGGAGGAGGTGTGTTATGGGAGGAGGGAGGAGGTGTGTATTATGGGAGGAGGAGGAGGTGTGTTATGGGAGGAGGGAGGAGGTGTGTGTTATGGGAGGAGGAGGAGGTGTGTTATGGGAGGAGGAGGAGGTGTGTTATGGGAGGAGGAGGAGGTGTGTATTATGGAGGAGGAGGAGGTGTGTGTTATGGAGGAGGGGGAGGTGTGTATTATGGGAGGAGGGAGGAGGTGTGTATTATGGGAGGAGGGAGGAGGTGTAGTTATGGGAGGAGGGGGAGGTGTGTTATGGGAGGAGGAGGAGGTGGTAGGGAGGGGGAGGGTGTGTGTTATGGGAGGAGGAGGAGGTAGTGTTATGGGAGGAGGGAGGAGGTGTATAATGGGAGGAGGGAGGAGGTGTGTTATGGAGGAGGGAGGATGTGTGTTATGGGAGGAGGAGGTGTGTGTTATGGGAGGAGGGAGGAGGTGTGTTAGGGAGGAGGGAGGAGGTGTGTGTTAGGGGAGGAGGGAAGAGGTGTATAATGGGAGGAGGGAGGAGGGTGTTATGGGAGGAGGGAGGAGGTGTTTTAGGGAGGAGGGAGGAGGTGTGTGTTATGGAGGAGGAGGTGTGTTATGGGAGGAGGGAGGAGGTGTGTTCTGGGAGGAAGGAGGAGGTGTGTGAAATATAGTGGCAACCATACTTTGGTAAAAACTGCTGTTTGAATTTTAGCTTTGCTATCTGACTTCGGCCTTTGATTACTTGCTGAGGAGTGGGAAATTACTGACCTTGCCTGGAGGGTAGAAAGTTACTCATCCCTCCCCCTCCTGGACCTGAAGGCCAAATCAACAGTCTGGGTTAGTC
>NC_140511.1:8539616-8569317 GCF_964339955.1 Pipistrellus hanaki | reverse complement strand
TCCTCCCCCTTCTCCTCCCCCTCCTCCTCCTCCTCCTCCTCTTCCTCCTCCTCCCTCCTCCTCCTCTTCTTCTTCCTCCTTCTCCTCCTCTTCCTCCTCCTCTTCTTCCTCCTCCTCCTCCTCCTCTTCCTCCTCCTCCTCCTCCTCTTCCTTCTCCTCTTCCTCCCCCTCCTCCTCCTCTTCCTCCTCCTCCTCCTCTTCCTCCTCCTCCTCTTCCTCCCCCTCCTCCTCCTCTTCCTCTTTCTCCTCCTCCTCTTCCTTCTCCTCTTCCTCCCCCTCCTCCTCCTCTTCCTCCTCCTCCTCCTCTTCTTCTTCCTCCTCCTCCTCCTCCCCCCCTCCTCCTCCTCCTCCTCCTCCGCCTGATGCCCTGGCCCTCAGCCTTCCGCAGTGAGGCCTCCCCTAGGAACCCTGCAGGCGCCACCTGCTTCCCGCCCATGCGCCTTCCTCGCCATACACTAACCGGCTCTCTGATACGATAGGATTTCCTCTTTATTCTGTCTCCCCCCAGTTCTCCCTGTGGGCAAGAATTTGTCTGCCTTGCCCTGGCTGGTGTGGCTCAGTGGATAGAGCATCGACCTGTGGTCTGAAGGGTCCTGGGTTCAGTTCCTGGTCAGGGCACATGCCCGGGTTGCAGGCTGGATCCCCAGTAGGGGGCATGCAGGAGGCAGCCATCAATGATTCTCATCATCAGTGTTTCTATCTCTCTCTTCCTCTCTAAAATCAATAAAAATATATTTTAAGAAAAGAACCTACACTAATAAAAGAGAAAAATGCTAATTGACCGTACCTTCGCTATGCCCACAGCCAATCAGAGGGAGTATGCAAATTAACCCAACAAAGATGTGGTTAATTTGCATATGCTGAGGGAAGGAGGAGTGAAGACTGAAGACAGCTTAGAAGGAAAAGGGAGGGAAAACGGAAAGCAAGGCGGCTGCTGGAGGGAAAGCGGGGGCGGGGCGGGGGGGGGGGCGCACGGGGCAGGGCGGGGTGGCAGCGGTGGCTGCTTGCAGGAATCTTCCTGCAAACAGGCTCCTGGTATATACATAAGTATGCAAACAGAGAGAACATGTCTGTCTGGTGCATGCTCCTCCTCGCGCCCAGAGCAGGCCTGCCACAGAGCAGGGCTCAGGGGTGCGTGTGGGCGGCGGGCGCCGTCTGGTCTGTCCGGATGAAGCTCCATCGGCCTGAGAAGTGTGAGGAGCGGAGCCAGTGCGAGCTCTTCCCTCAGCTGTGCCCACGGACGTGGTGCCCTCCCCTGCCTTCCGGACAGGCCGGGCACAGAGGGGGTGACCTCCAGAGACAGGCCTGCCCCCAGGACTGAGTCCGGGCTCAGAGCAGCACCTGGCCCGGGTCCCGGCCACCAGAGCACCGGTGGGTGCCCGCCCGCCCGCCCCTCCGCGCCCGCCGTACGCTTATCCACCACTTGGAGGAAGACGGTGGCCTGGTGCTGCAGGTCCTTCTCCTTGGGGTTCTGCACATGGCAGGTGTAGCGGCCGGTGTCGCCGAAGTCCAGGTCGTGCAGCAGGATGGACAGGTTGTTCTTCTTCTCCTTGGTGGAGCCCTCCAGCGTGATGCGCTCGTCGCCCCGCACCTGCAGCCGGGGCTCCGCCTTCTCGTTCTTCACGGTCCCTTTGAGGAGCTGCAGGCGGAAGCGGGCGGGGGGGGGGGGGGGGGGGGGGGTCCTCGCTGTCAGGACATCACCCGCCTCCCGAGTCCGCCCGCCTTGCGCCGGAGCAGCCTGTGGCCCAGAGCGCCCGCCCGCCTGCTCTCCCCCCACCCCCAGCGCCTCTGCCACCCCAGGTTTGCTGGCACGCCCTCTGTCCTCTGCACGGTGCCTCCGTGGGGACCGGGTCCACGGTCAGCATCTCGTTCTGTGGAGGCGGCCTCCCACGGTCCCTGGTTCCTCTTTCTGGTCCCCGCGAGATCGCAGGGGAGGCCCGGTAACCCCTCCCGGCCCGGGGGCTCCTACAGCCCCCCGCCCCCGTCTGCTCGCTCCCCTCCCTGCTTCCCCAGCCCCTCTCCTGTTTGGACTGGGTGCTCCTCGCTCCCTCTCTCCGCGCCTCCAACGGCCCTTCTCCTCCCGCCTCAGAAATTAACTATTTATCCCCTTCTGCACAAGCAAGTCCCGTGTCAGGGTCCCTCGGACCTCACAGGACACTCCAGCAAGAACCCCAACAGCCCCCACCCGGCGGCAGGATTTCAGCAGCCCTCCCCCGGGGCGGGCGCTTCTGGGCCGACTGCAAAGAGCACCCGGGGAGCAAAGGAGGCCTCACAGAGCGAGTCCCGAGGCCCGAGTCTGGGACGGAGGCCGCTGGGCGGCAGCGGGAGGCGGCCTGCCTGGCCCGCCCCCTCTGTCCCCGCCCCACGCCCACGCCACTTACGACGCGGAAGGCGTCGCTGCTGTTGTAGGACCAGGTGAAGGCCAGGTTGTAGAAGCCGATGCAGCTGGTGAAGGTGCAGGGCAGCAGGACCTCCGAGCCGTTGACGGCGTAGATGGTGGCGGCCTTCCCCACGGACACCTCCAGCGCCAGGGCGGCGGGCAGCAGGAGGAGGCCTGTGGGGGCACCACCCTTAACCACAGCCCTCCGCCGGCCGGAGGCTCAGTGGATGCGCATTGACCTATGAACCTGGAGGTCAGGGCTCGATCCCCAGGAGGGGGCGTGCAGGAGGCAGCCCATCAATGATTCTCTCCCATCACGATGTTTCTCTCTCCCTCTAGGCCAGGTGTCGGCAACCTACAGCTCCAGAGCCACATGCGGCTCTTTTGAAGCTTTACCGCGGCTCCGACAACTTGCAAGCCTGTGTGAAAATGAAGGTAACGTCTTACAGCCCTGATGTGCTGACACTGTGCACTGAGGTTCAGGAGCAAAAATCCCATTAACCAGGTAAATTAAATATTTTAATTAGCTATTAATTTGCAAAAATATATTTTACATTGTTAAGTGAAAAAGTCCTTTTTTTCTTCAGATTGACAGCAAACTGCACGATCCGGTATATAGCATTAAGGTAAGAAACAATATATGCAGTGTTATATTTGTTTTAAATGTCGCAATGGTTTTGCAGCTCCCAGGTGTTTTTTTTTTCTTTGGAAACGGGTCCAAGTGGCTCTTTATGTCTTAAAGGTTGCAGACCCCTGCTCTAGGCCCTTCCCCTCTGCCATCAATTACAATATATTTTAAAAATAAACAAATCAAAGGCCTCGAGGCTGGAGCTCAGGGAGGGCCCAGGAAGGGGGTGGCTCGGCCAGGCAGGGAGCAGTCACCCTCGGCGTGAACTTCAGGAAGATGGTTCTCTTGACTTCCGTGGTCACCACCTGGGCCACCAGCCTTCCTTCTCCGCCCCACCCCTGGCCTGGCGGGATTGAAGGCGGGACCACTTACAGCCCCCGTGGCATTCTGAGTGACCACTAGGGGTCACCCCAACCTAGGAAATGCGGCCCCGCCCGGTGCTGAGCCTGAGCCTGCATGTCCTGGGCGCAGTCTCTGAAAACGCCCTCCTGTCCCCCCTCACCCACCCCCACCCCACCCCCCCACGTGCCACAGCGATCTCCCCCAGAACAGCCGCCTGTTTCTGCCCTTGCGGCTAAGAAAGGAAAATGCAGTCCAGCCCGGGCTCTGTCGCACCGGAGCCCGGAGCCCCCAGGGCCAGGAAGGAGCGGGTGGGCTTGGGAACGGTGGTCCCCGGCAGGGCAGCAGCCAGCAGAGCGGCCACAGCGAGCAGCTCAGGGAGAGTCGGGCTGAGCGCTGGGCGGGCAGCGTCTGGACCATCAGACCATCCGGTTCACGCAAGAGGGATGGTGCACAGCGGCGCTGGCCTCTGTCCTCTCCTGAGCAGGCGTCCCCAACCGCCCAGCCCCACTCTGACCTCCACCCCTCCTCCTCCACACCCACTGACCAGCACATCCATCCCACCCGGCCTTGGGGACAGGGGGCCGGCCCTCCTGCCAGCCTGCAAAGTCCTGGAGGAGCCCCACTGTGCATCGAGGTGGAGGAGGGGTTGGCCCCAGATGAGATGGTCTTTGGAGTGAGGAGGTGCGGACTCCGGGGCCTCCTCAGGCTCCCGGTGACTCCCGAGGGCACTCTGTCCCGGACCCCAATCCTCGCTCAGTGTGCGCGTGAGCCGTCTCATGGCTTTCTCGCCTCGTCCCCGTGAGCTAGAATCACAGCTCACAGGCCGGGAAAGGAGGCTCAGAGGAGCCGCGTGCCTCGCCTCACGACCTCCAGGGGTCAGACTCCGGTCTCCCGGGCGGCTGCCGGTCTCCCCGCACCTCCTCCCCGACTCAGCCACCCGGGCTCCAGCCTGGGTCCCAGGATGTCAAAGCCGAAGGGCCGGACGGTGTGTGAATCCCACTGCTTCCCTCAGCCCAAGCGGCTCCAGCCCTGCAGGTGCACCCAGGGCGGGATGTCCCCCAGGGCGGGGTGTCCCCCAGGGCGGGATGTCCCTCAGGGGCGGGATGTCCCCCAGGGTGGGGTGTCCCCAGGGCGGGATGTCCCCCAGGGCGGGATGTCCCCCAGGGCGGGATGTCCCTCAGGGGTGGGATGTCCCCCAGGGCGGGGCGGTCCCCGCGGTGTGAGGAAAGCACGGAGGTTGTTTGGAGGAAGGGTTCGGACATGAAATGACCACAGGCTGGACTCCATTCCGTTCCGCCCGGACTGTGGACGTGAGCCGCAGCCGCCGCCACGTGTCCTGCTTGGCCTCCCCGCCGGTCGCCACCAGCCGGAGAGCTCACCGGCCTGGTGGCTGCTTCCCCCGGTAAGGCTGGGCCAGGACCCACTGCGGGTCTGTCCTGAACGGCTTTTCCAACCATTGCAACTACCAGCAGCCTCCGCTTTCCTTAAACGCACTGCACAACCTCTCCCGTCCCGGTCCCGCCGCCAACCTCGGCCAGAGAGCCCAGCAGCGTGCAGTGGTCACAGAGAAAGTACAACGGCCCTGGCCCGTCCGCTCAGTGGACAGAGCGCTGGCCTGGACTGAAGGCTCCCGGATCCAGTCTGGTCAAGGGCATGCCCCTGGGTTGCAGGCTCCTCCCTGGGCCCTGGTCAGAGCTTGTACGGGAGGCAACCAATGGATGTGTCTCCCTCGCATCCATGTTTCTGTCTGTCTTTTCCTCTCCCGCTCTCCCTAAACATTAATGGAAAAATATCCTTGGGCGAGGATTAACCAAAAAAAATTTTTTAAGTCCATCAAACTTAAAATCCGTGCCACGCATCAATAAATAAGAAAATGAATGTATGCCGCTGGCCTTGCCCTTTCTCCCACTCCTCGCAAGGAAGGGCCCTTCCAGTCTGCCTGCCTTCCCTCCGCCTGGCGCGGTCAGCGCAGACGGGCTTCCTGCTGCCCTGCCCACAGCGAGCTGACACTGCGCACCTGACCACGGGGACCGGAGGGACCAGGGAGTCCTCCCGGGAGAGCACAGCCCTGCGGCCGCCCCGGCTCCCCAGCTTCCCGGCCTCTCGGCTTCTGAAGACAGAGACTCTCCCTCCAGCGCGGGCAGCACCGGCCGCGCTGCTGCTGCTGCCGCCGGCTCCGTGCGTCCTGCCTTAGGCCGGCTCGGAGCTCCAGCGAACCGAGCAGAGCAAGCCGGTGTGCATGGTCAGCGATGGACACCGGGTCCGTGCCCCGCCTCTCATGAGCGCCTCTCCCAGCAGCACTGGCTGCCGGACAGGACGGAGGACCCGCTGCACATGTGCTGAGCACTCCCGGGCGCCAGGCTCTCTGGCCTCACACATGTGATGTGCCGGCTGGGGTTGCCCCATAGGCAGTCAGGTGGTCTGCTCGTGGCCCACGGGGACATGGCCACGGCCACAGCACCAGGAGCATCGGCCACAGCACCACGGGCCTCCCTCACGTTGTGAAAGAGCAGGGCTGCCCCCAGGGCTCCAGCTGGTGCTTTTCTTTTGGTTAATCCTCACCGAGGACATTTCCCATTGGTTCAGGGAGAGCGGAAGAGAGAGGGACAGAGAGAAACGTCGATGTGAGAGACACTGATTGGTTGCCTCCTGCACGAGCCCGACCAGGGCCTGGGCCGGGGAGAATCCTGCAACTGAGGTCCGTGCCCTTGACTGGAATCGACACTCTACCCACTGAGCAGCAGCGGCCAGGGCCTGAGGGGTTATTCAGTGAGCCCTCCCCGAGCCCCCGGAGGACAGTGACAGGCGTGGCGGCCTCTGCGGGTCCTGGTTCCGGGCGGAGCCCGGAGCCGGGAGAGCTGTGCTGCCCCGGGGCTGCGGGGCCAGGGGCTCCGAGAGCCGCCGCGCTGGGGGGAGGGGGTGCATAGAGCCCGCTCTCATCACAACGCCCCAACCAGGGCGTCGCTGTTCTCCTGCAGGCGATGCCAGCTGCCTGGGAGCCTGAGCATACCGCAGGACAGGCGGGCATCACATCTCTCTGACCCATCAGTCCCCATGTGCAACCCAGACGCTGCTCTGAGGGGGCACAAGGCCGCCCCCCTCCCCTAAGAGGGAGTGGGGTGCAGGCACAGGTCTGCTCCCCTCGCAGCAGGGCCTCCCAGGAGCATGATGCTGTCTGGCTAGTGCTCCTACTTTCTCTTAACCGCTGCCCCACACTCAGCCCGCACCCACACACCGCACTCACCCAGCACCCCACACCCCACTCGCACCCACCCTGCACCCAGCACCTGCTTCCCGCAGGAAACAAGGCCTGGCTCCCAGGGGCAGCAGGGCCACTCGGAGCTCCCCGGCACCTGCCTGGGGCTGTGCTCCTGGGGACCAGGGGGAGCCCACCTGGGGCAGACCCCTCCCTGACTGCAGAGCAGCACCTCCAGGAGCACGTGGGAGGGAGTGTGCCTGGCGGCCGTGCTCACGGAGCGGAGAAGGAAGCCCGGACGTGCAGAAAGCTGTTCCCTGGAGGCCTGGCACCGGGAGCACAATGCCTCCGGCTCAGAGGGCGCCTGTGCCATGGCTTACCTCACACCGAGCCCCAGATGCCCAATGTGAGGCATTGCCACTCCCCTGGCCCTGGAGGGGACACGGGACAGCCAGAGACGGGCTCCCCAAGTCCAGAGCCCCCAACGTTAGGGCTCCCGAGAGGTGGGCCAACCAGCCTGGCCTTCATCCCCTCTGCCCCGCACCCCTCTCAGCCCGGCCTGCGGGCACCTGGGAGGCTGTGCTGGGAGGAGGGAGCAGAGGGTGTGGAGCCACTAGAGACCCCAGCCCCGTGCTCAGCGGGGTCACCCAGCGGAGAGGAGAGGATGGCAGGCCCAGGCTGCCTGCTGAGCCTGAGCAGGTGGGCGCCACAGCAGGTGCACCCCCCAGCCAGGGAGGCTCTTCCTGCCGCCCCCTCCCCCCCCCAACCCCGGGCGAGAGCCAACACAGGTCACGGGACACCCTCCCTCGGCGCCCTGCAGGGAGGAGGATGGCTGGAAGGAGGGGGCAGGTGTGGGTCGCCAGGCGCCCCCAGCCGATGGCCCACGTGGCTGGGGCGTGGCCGGACATCGCACGCGGTTTCACCTCCCCGCCGCCCCTCTGGGGCAGTATTTCCCCGTGAGGAGTGAGGGCTTTCCTGCCTGTCCCGGCCCTCGCTCCGGGCGTGGCGGGAGCAGGGGTGTGGGCTCGGGCCTGTCTCTGGCCTGCAGGCAGTTAGCGGGTTCCTCTTCCACACGGGGTCCGGCCCTGAGCCCGGGCTGTGCCTCGCTCACCAAGCAGCCCCGGCCTGGGACGGCCTCGGAGGGCATCGCGGTGCCTGCGGCCCGCGGCCAGCCCCCTTCCTCCGGGCAGGCACGCCTCTGAGGGCTGACTCCGGACACCCAGGAGCCTCATGGCTACCCTCAGCTCCCGAGGCCAGGCTCCCCCCAAGCCCGCCACCCCACCGGTGCGAGGGGAGGAGGGGCCAGTGTGTGCCACTCCGGGTCCGCTCCGGGCTGGCCCTCCTGGGGACGTGGACCCTCTGGAAGCTGAAGCCATGACGCCTCCCGGGGTGCAGGCCTGGGCTGTGGGAGGCAGAGCCGCCCGGAGGGCCCTGGGCGCTGGGACAGGAAAGCGTTCCGCTCTCTCTAGGCAACGGGCTGCTTCCGGCGCCCCTGGAGCTTTGCCCCTGGAGCTTTGCGGGAGGAGCGGCCCCTGAGACCTCCCAGCGCTCAACACGCAGCTCTGCAAACAGGTGCCAGCAGGCCTGCCCCCAGCGCCCCGGAGGTGAGCGGGCCAGCCAGCCAGGGCTCACAGCTCCCTCTGCCGCAGCCGCAGGCACAGGGGTGGATCTGTCTGACCCGCCAGGAGGGCAGCCATAGGGTTTGGGATGCGCCAGGCCTGCACCTCCGGAAAAACAACTAACCTGGTTCCACGTTCAAGCCTGGGGCTCCCTCCATGCCCCCCTCTTCTCCACAAACTCCGTCCTTCCCCTCCCTCTCCCCTCCGCGGAGGGGGTGAGCAGCCCTGGTTACTGTTCTCTCAGGAAGCAGCCTGATAAACAGGCAGCGAGGGGAGGGGCTGTGCCACCCAGCTCCTCACCGCACGGGGGGAGGGGCTGTGCCACCCAGCTCCTCACCCGCACAGGATCACCAAGCACAGAGCACAGCAGCCACGCAGCTCAGGAAACGAGGGGTGCGGGCCAGACATGCCCAGTTACCTGCCCAAGACAGGCCCCCGCAGCCTCCATCGCCATATGCAGCCTCGGGAACGACCTCTCCGCTAGGACAGGAGTGTGGTCAGACAACCGAGGCACAGGGTCTCCCTCTGGGACTGAGTCTGACATGGGGAGAGGGGCTGGAGGGGCAGAGTTCTGCTCCATCCCCCAGCCCCACAGTCTGCACTCCCCCCCAGACCCTACCCCATCCCTATGCCCACAGTCTGCCCCCGACCCTACCCCATCCCTATGCCCACAGTCCGCCCCCGACCCTACCCCATCCCTATGCCCACAGTCTGCCCCCCAGACCCTACCCCATCCCTATGCCCACAGTCTGCCCCCCCCAGACCCTACCCCATCCCTATGCCCACAGTCTGCCCCCCAGACCCTACCCCATCCCTATGCCCACAGTCTGCCCCCCCCGACCCTACCCCATCCCTATGCCCACAGTCTGCCCCCCCCCAGACCCTACCCCATCCCTATGCCCACAGTCTGCCCCCCCCAGACCCTACCCCATCCCTATGCCCACAGTCTGCCCCCCCAGACCCTACCCCATCCCTATGCCCACAGTCTGCCCCCCAGACCCTACCCCATCCCTATGCCCACAGTCTGCCCCCCCCAGACCCTACCCCATCCCTATGCCCACAGTCTGCCCCCAGACCCTACCCCATCCCTATGCCCACAGTCTGCCCCCCAGACCCTACCCCATCCCTATGCCCACAGTCTGCCCCCGACCCTACCCCATCCCTATGCCCACAGTCCTCACCCCACCCAAGAGTCCAGGCCCCAGAGCTTTTTTTTTTTTTAATCCTCACCCGAGGACATTTTTCCATTGATTTTTAGAAAGAGTGGAAGAGAGGGGGTAGAGAAACATAAAGGTGAGAGAGACACAGTGATTGGTTGCCTCCTGCACTCGCCCTGACCATGACCCAGGCCAGGGAAGAGCCTGCAATCGAGGTACATGCCCTTGACCAGAATCGAATCCATGACCCTTCGGTCCCCAGGCCAATGCTCTATTCACTGAGCCACACCAGCCAGGACCTGAGCTTCTCATTCCTTAACTCATCGGCACACCCTGCTGACTTCCTCTCACAGGCTTTGGTTAACGGGGAGGCAGGTGACTATGATGGAGCGGAGAGACCTGCTCCGTCCCCTTGACCTTGGCCATGCGAGGGGGGAGGCCCCCTGCCCCCTGTGGTTTCCTGGTCCTAAGGGAACCACCTCTTCCCCCGGGCTGAGAGCAGGGACGGCACCTGTGCCCAGAGCTCGGGGCGCTGGCTGGGCCGAGCAGGTGGGCCAGCTCTGGAGCCTGCTGGCCGCCACCTTCACATCACTGCTTTCTCCTGGGCCCCTCTGCCTCTCCTGTGGGCCTGCCCTGTCCCCCCGCGCCCAGCCTCAGGAGGCAGGCTGCCACCTGGAGAGGAGTGCCGTGCCCAGTCTCTCTCACAGGCGCACACATGCACACACATGCACACGCACACATGTGTGCACACACACTGACACACACTCAGTGTGCGGTGGGTTCCCACAGAAAACCGGGTCTGTGAGCACTGGAGCAGCCCAGTACCCAGCAGCAGGAGGAGTGGACAAGGAACCCCTGACCCTCTGCCATGGTCACAGCGGGAGCCTGGAGGAGGAGAGAGGAGGGGAGGGGAGGGGAGGGGAGGGGAGGGGGGAGGCGAGGGGAGGGGAGGCGAGGGAAGGGGAGGGAGGGAGGGGAGGGGGGGAGAGAAGGGGGGAGGGCAGGAAGGGGGGAAGGGCAGGAGAGGGGGGAAGGGAGGGGAGGGGGAGGGGAGGGGAGGGGGGAGGGGAGGAGAGGGGGGAAGGGAGGACAGGGGAAGGGGGGTAGGGAAGGGAGTGACGCTGTGCCCCGGGGGAGCCCAGGAGACCTCGGCCTCACTAGGTCTGTCTCATGGGGTCGCCGTGAGCCCAGCATACAGCGGCGCCCGAGGTGCCAGGGGATGCCCGGCGCTGACCCACGGTGCTGGGGTGTCACTGACTCGGCGGCTCCTGAGTAACTCTGCCCGCTCCACAGGGAGCCCACGGGCAGCAACATCTGCAGAAGCCGCCGCACTGCCCAAGGCTTCCACCTTCCGTCCTCAGCACAACTGCCTCCGTCATGTGCCCAAGCCACAGGGCAGCTGCCAGCTCTGACCAACACACACGGAGGGTGCAGTGCCAGGCCGGAGTCCGCTTACAGGAAACCACTGGCTCATGAACTCGCCTCTGGACTAAGACCCTTCCCTCGTCTCCTGCCTGGCCCTCCGCACCCCTGTGCTTGTCACAGATGCCAGCACTCCCTCCGCCGTGCCCCTGCCTGGCCAGTCCTCCGGAGTGCAGGGCAGGACAGCGCCCAGCCTCTCCTTGGAACCCCTTCCCACAGGGGCTCCATGGGCCCTCCGAGTCCTGCAACCCGTCCAGACCCGCAGGGAAGCGGGGTGGGGAGGGGGGCCCCTGGGGAGGTGGAGGGCAGAGGAGCCAAGTGGGAAAAGGGGGAGGGAGGCCCCATGGTGAAGTCTGAGGCCTGAGTGACAAGCTTTCAAGTTGCACACACATAGCGCAAGGGCAGCACCGCCACCCCAACCACAGCACGTGCAGCCGCCGGCATTCCTGCACCGGCGCCCCTGCACACCAGACCTGAGCCGGAGCCGCACTGCAGCCCCAGATTCAGCGCCAAAGAAGAGCCCGGAGACCGCAGAGAACTCACCGCGAGGCGGCCGGGCGGGGCGAGGGGCGGACCGGGCGCCCGCAGGACGGGAGCCCCGCGCCTCTGCCGCACGCCTGTCCCGGCTCCGCTTTCCAGTGTCCCCCTGCGGGATGCGGGAAAGGGGGCGGGGGGCTGGGGACCAGCCGGGGCGCCTTACCCAAGATCCCAGCGCCCGGCCATCGGGCCCCGGGCATGGCGCCGGTCTCCGCGGGGCGCGGGGACGGACCCGGGGCAGCGAGCGCGCGGTCTGCAGGCCCGGCCGCCGGGAGGGAGCGGCCCGCGGCGCCGGGAAAGTTAGCGGGAGGCGGAGGAGGAGCCGGCTGCGGAGAGGCCGCGGGCGAAGGGAGGAGGTGCGCGGGGGGAGGAGGAGCGGGAGGACCGCGCGCTGAGCCGGCCCTGGATGCGCTCCAGCCGCAGAGGAGGCGCCCGGAGCCCGCCCGCCCGCCGCGCACCTGCCCGCGCCCCCGCGGCCCCGGTCCGTCCCGGCCTGCGGGGCGGCGGGCACTCGCCGCGTCCTCCCCACGCTGAGCTGCCCGCGAGCAGGAGAGTTTGGGGAGCAGCACGGAGCTTGGCGGAGTTGGGCGGCGGAGGGTGGCGCCAGGGGACGCGGTGGGGCAGCGGCTTCCCGGGCTGCCAGGGCCGCTGGGTGCCGGCCGCTGGCACCCCGCAGGTGGGCGTGTGCCGGCTTGCCCCGGGCGCCAGGGGAGCCGCGTGCGGGGCTCCGGGAGCAGAGCCTCCACGGCGCACTGACTCCCCCACCCCACTCCCCTGTCTGCAGGAGTCCGCGGAAATGGAAATGTCCCATTCCCCGCCCGGTTCCACCCCCCCACCCCCCGCCGCCTCCCCCTGCCAGGCACCCCTCCCTCCTTTACCCTCTGGGAGCCTCCCTCAGCCTCCCCCCTCCCACCCCTCCAGCTTCCCCCTCCTTCAGAACCAGGAAGGCTGCGGCCTCTCCTTTGGACTCCGGGTCTGGGGGTGCCCAGGTCAGAGGGCGGGTGAGACCGGCAGGCCCTCTCCAGGCGGTGTGAGTGCAGAGCGGGAGGGCTCTGGGGAGTTTGTGGCTGATGTCTGAGCGCCTCCCCACAACCACCAGCCTTCTCCCTCCAGGCAGAGCCTGGGCCTCCCCCTCTCCCTTCTTCCACGTCTGGAAGCTGGTTCAGACTGGGGACCAGCCCCCACTTCAGGGTCCGACCCCGCTACAGACCACCGCCTTCTCAGCGCTGTCCCCTGGGCCTCAGGGGACCCCTGAGGCTGAAGGGAAATGCTGGGTGTGTATTTGTGTGTGTGTTGTTTTCTGGTTTTTAATATTTTTATTGATTTCAGAAAGGAAGGGAGAGGGAGAGAGAGATAGGAACACCAATGATGAGAGAGAATCATGGATCGGCTGCCTCCTGCACACCCCACACTGGGGATCCAGCCTGCAACCCAGGCCTGTGCCCTGACCGCGGATCAACTGTGACCTCGTGGTTCAGAGGTCGAGGCTCAATCCATGGAGCCCCACCAGCCGGGCTGAGTGTGCATTTGTTTCTGAGATGCTGTCTCTGGTGGGGCTGCCCCCTCAGAGTGGCTCTGGAGCCAGGCACCTGGGACTCCAATCCCAGCTCCGGCTTTGAGCTGTGACCTTGAGCAAGTTATGCAACTTCTGCAGAAGCCTCGTCTGTAAATGGTGGAGAAAGACTGTTACCTCCTGGATTGTTAAGAGCAATGGCACCCTCAGATCTGGGCAGCAGGGCCCCCACCCAGGGCTCCTGGGTTTAGGCGGCCATACTCTTCCCTGGAAAAGGGGTTTCTGGGACAGGAAGGGGTGGTCCATGCACCTCCTTTCTAGACCATGCGGTATCCTCTCGGGGCTGACCAGCAGGCGCACACCCGCAGGCCAGGGGAGGGCAGCTGTCTGTGGGCTCTGGAGCTGAGGGAGCCCACATGGGGGGGGGGGCAGCTGTCTGCGGGACTGGAGCTGAGGGAGCCCACATGGGGGGGGGGCAGCTGTCTGCGGGACTGGAGCTGAGGGAGCCCACATGGGGGGGGTGGCAGCTGTCTGCGGGACTGGAGCTGAGGGAGCCCACATGGGGGGGGGGGCAGCTGTCTGCGGGACTGGAGCTGAGGGAGGCCACATGCGGGCAGCGTTTCCAGGGTGCTCAGAGCCTCGCCCTCGGGACCAGAGCAGAGCGGGCCATGGATTTGGGATTTGGTCTTAAAATTAAGGCCAAGGAACCTTAATCAAAGCGGGGAGGGGGAACAGATGAATGCTAACACTTTTTTGTTGTTGTTAATCCTCACCCAAGGATATTTTTCCATTGGTTTTTAGAGAGAGTGGAAGCAAGTGGGGTGGGGGGGAGACAAAGAGAGAGATTATCAATCAGCTGCCTCCTGCATGCACCCCAACCAGGGCCAGGGTTGGAGCCTGCAACCAAGGTACCCGCCCTTGACCATAATCAAACCCAGGACCCTTTAGTCCGCGGGACGATGCTCTGTCTGCTCTGTCTGCTGGCCAGTGCTCTATCCACTGAGCAAACTGGCTAGGGCTAAATTTTAACACTTTGATATTTTGATTTATATTTAGACACATGTGTCATTTCCTTTTGTACACTTGCCCAGGCCACACCCACATCCTGCCCCGGAGCCTGGCTGAGATACTATTGCAGGAAGGTCTGGCGGCGTGCTCCCTAAGGGGGGTCTGCAGGCCATTGCAGCTCCTGGATTTTCAGCCTGTGGCCCCGGGCGCAGCCTCTCCCTCCGGGGCTGTGCCTTCACTCTCTCCCCCCGGCGGCCTCGCACGCGGGAGCCGCGGGCGGGCATCCTTGCTGCCGCTTTATTTTTACACAGGCTCATGTTTCTCAGCGCAGAGCTGAGGTGAGAGGAGCTGAGCCAAAGGAAGGACAGCGACCTGCGCTGAGAGGGAGGGAGAGGGGACAGAGCTCCCTGCGTGTCTCGGGTTTGTTTTCTGGCTAACCCTCACAGAAGACACTTTTCCATTGCATTTCTCACATCGACTGGCTGCCTCCTGCACGTGCCCCTGTCTCCCTACACCCCAGGTCTGTGCCCTTGACTAGCAATCGGAACTGACCAGACCCTTCGGGCAGCGGGCTGGCGCTCTAACCGCTGAGCCAACTGGCCAGGGCCTCCTTGGCCACCTTTAGATCCCGGGACAGGATCTGCCCCCACCGCCCTGCTGCCTCAGCGCTCACCAGTGCTCAGGGCCACTTCGTGGGAAGCCCACAGGCCTCTCAGAGGCAGGAGGCTCAGAGCCTGGACTCCCCACTGTCCGCTGCTCCCCAGCCTCAGGGCATCAGGGCACCCCGGTGGGGAGACGCTGGGAAATGCATTAGCAGCTGGAGAGTTTTTATTTGCTTGTTTGTTCTTTTAATCTTTTCTGTTGAAAGTATCACACAGAACCTCTTTTCCCCCCTCCCCCATTAGCCTCTTCCTGCCGCTCCCATCCCCCCAACCCCCCCCCCCATTGTCTGTCCACGGGCTCATTGGTTGATCTCTTCCCCCTCCCCCCCCCCCCTGCTTCCCTCTGAGGTCCGACATCTGTTCGCGTCTGTGTCTCTGGTCTGTTCTTGCCATCAGTTTGTGTTGGTCATTATAGCCCACGTGAGTGACATCGTGTGGTACTTGTCTTTCTCCGACTGGCTTCTTTCCCTCAGCATGATGCTCTCCAGGCGCCAGGCTGGTGCAGATGGTAAGCGTTCTGTCTTTTTCATTGCCACATAGTGTGCCATGGTGTGGGTGGACCACAGCTTTCTAACCCGCTCGTCCGCTCATGGGCACGTGGGCTCTTTCCAGATCTCAGCTAGCAGCTAGAGAATTTTACATTTATAGAGCACTTTCCTCAAAATTCCTCAAAGTTCCTCAAAACGCCTGTCCAGTGGGCAAGCTTGGAGCTCCTCCTGAGCCTGCCAGGGGGCGGGGTGCCAGGGAGGGGGTGCCAGGGGAGGGGGTGCCAGGGAGGGGGTGCCAGGGGAGGGGGAGCCAGGGAGGGGGTGCCAGGGAGGGGGTGCCAGGGGAGGCGGTGCCAGGGAGGGGGTGCCAGGGGAGGGGGTAACAGGGGAGGCGATGCCAGGGAGGGGTAACAGGGAGGGGTGCTTTAGGAGTCGGGCGGGAGGAGTGTGGGCCCTGCCCCTTTCCCGCCAGAAGCTCCTGTGGGTGGGAAGGTGACTTGGACCAGCCCAGCCACCCCGGAGGAGCTGGGCTCTCGGTGATGGGCTAGTGTGCCCAGGCCCTCGGGGACTGGCTCAGAGATCCTGAGAAGCAAGTTTCCAAGGAGCTGTTGCGGCTCACTGGAGGAGGAGGGCCTAGATTCAGGGGGAGGAGGTTTTCTGGGGTTGGGGGTCATGGGGCTCTTTGCAGCAAGTAGGCCAGCAGTCCTGTCAGACCAGGTGACCGGCTCCTGCCCTCCAGGGAGCGGGGCTGGAGAGGGGGGAGGGGGGCTGGAGAGGGGGGAGCGGGGCTGGAGAGGGGGGAGCGGGGCTGGAGAGGGGGGAGCGGGGCTGGAGAGGGGGGAGCGGGCTGGAGAGGGGGGAGCGGGGCTGGAGAGGGGGGAGCGGGGCTGGAGAGGGGGGAGCGGGCTGGAGAGGGGGGAGCGGGGCTGGAGAGGGGGGAGCGGGGCTGGAGAGGGGGGAGCGGGGCTGGAGAGGGGGAGCGGGGCTGGAGAGAGGGGAGCGGAGCTGGAGAGGGGGGAGCGGGCTGGAGAGGGGGGAGCGGGCTGGAGAGGGGGGAGCGGGGCTGGAGAGGGGGGAGCGGGGCTGGAGAGGGGGGAGCGGGGCTGGAGAGGGGGGAGCGGGGCTGGAGAGGGGGGAGCGGGCTGGAGAGGGGGAGCGAGTCCCTGTGGTGGGAAGTGGGGCCGAGCTCAGTGCCTGGCCTGGGTGGGGGGTGCTCCCGGGAAGGCTCTCACCCTGGGGAGATCCCACCTTCTCCCGGGGGGCGGGGATGACGGGGGGGGGGGGTTGGAAGGTCCATCCCGGACAGTTCCCAGAAAGACCGCCAGCCCCCGCCCGGAGGAGGCAGGCAGCCTGGGAGGTTCCGGAGCTATTTTAGGAGGAGTCCCTCCTGAGTGCGGAGAGCCTGGCCGGAGCCTCCTCCCCGCGGCTCCCCCAGTGCCCTTGCCCTTGCCTGCCTCGCCCCTCCTCCCTCACAGCTCCCATCCCCAGTGGCCATGGCAGGTACAGCGCTGAGTCAGCCTGGAGGCAGAGCACAGGCCCCTCCCCCATCCCTCAGCCGGGTGTGCGGGCGCGCTCCCCCCTGCACCCTCCCCTGGAAGCAGGTCCCGGCTCAGGACCCTCTGCACCCTCCGCTGGAAGCAGGTCCCGGCTCAGACCCTCTGCACCCTCCGCTGGAAGCAGGTCCCGGCTCAGGACGGGGGCTGAGGTTCCTCTGCGTGCATCCGCTGGGTTCCATGCCCCCAGTCCTTCTGCCCTGCAGGTGGATACTGGGGTGTGCCGCCGGTCTCCTAGTGCCCCCAGGTCTATGCCCCGCCCACCCCCACTCACCACCGGTTTCTCCAGCTCAGAGCGCCGCCCCAGCCCAGGCTCCGCAGCCTGGAGTTTGGCAGCGCAGGACGGCGGACCGGCCAGCCTGCAGCAGCCCAGGCGGAGCAGCCCTGCAGGGACTGGCCCTGGCCGCCCCCCACCGCGCCGGCCCTCCCAGCAGCGAGTGGGGTTAAAGCGAGCCCCTCCCCCCACCTCTCCCCACCTCCTAAGGGCGCTGGGCGGGGCAGGTGGGCAGTTCCCCGCTCCACCCTCTCCTCCTCTTCTGCTTTCTGTCCAACATGCTTTGGGGGGGGGGGGGGAGCCGGGGCAGATGAGCTCATTGGGAGGCAGGGGCAGAGGGAGGAGGGAGCAGGAATGTCCTGGCCCGGGAGCTGCTCACTGGACAGTCCGAGCGGGAGCCCAGCCTTTGGAGCCCGAGAGGGGCGTGTGCCACTCCAGGAGCGCGCTCCCTCCTGCAGCTGAGGGTGAGTCTGGCTTCCCTGCGTCTGTGGGATGGGAAGGCCCAGGGCTGGGCTCACCCAGCGCCCGGAGCAGAGCGGAGGGGTGCTCACCTCTCTGCCTCAGATGTCCCAGCCCCCACCCTCCTGCGAGGGAGGAGGGCCCAGGAGGCTGAGGCTGGGGCCTCGGGGGCTGTGGTCAGCTGGCTGCCCACCCCGCCGCCTGGTCAGCTGAGCGGCCAGGTGTCCTCCTGGAACCAAGAGGGTCCCCAGCCATGTGTGGGTGGTGCGCAGGCCAGGCAGATCCCGGGCATGCTGGTGCGGAGCTGTGTCTTGCAAAGTGAGGTGAGAGGGAGGGGTGGAGTGGAAGAGGAGATGTGGTGGGAGAAGAAGGGGGAGGGATGGAGAGGCTGAGAGAACGGAAGCAGGGGCCAGGGAGAGCCTCCCTGGAGAGCAGGGGACTTGAAGAAGTTGGAGCATGGCCCTAGCCAGTGAGCTAAGTGGTTAGAGCCGCCTGAGGACCAAAAGTTCCGGGGTCTGATCCAGCCAAGGGCATGTATCTTGGTTGCAGGCTTCTCCCCGGCCCGGGCCCAGGTCAGGGTTCGTACAGGAGGCAACCAATGGATGTGTTTCTCTCACATGGATGTTTCTGTCTTCCCCTCTCTCTTCCACCTCTCCCTAAGAATCAATGGAAATACCCTCTGGTGAGGATTAACAAAAATAAATACTTTTTTTAAAAAGGAGTTGGAGGTGGCACGGCCTGCAGCTGAAGGGGGCAGAGGGACAGAGAGACGCCGGCCAGCAGGCAGGAGGCTCTGACAGGCTCGGAGCTGAGCGAGGAGCAGGGCCGCAGCGGTCTGACCTGTCTGCACGGAGCGGTGGGGCCAAGGGCCGGTGGGACCTCAGGGGCCTCCTGAGAGGCTGTGTCTCTGCTCCCAAACCCGCCCCCCTTGCTGTGTGGCCCACAGTCATTTCCCCCAACCCCCAGGATTTCTCTGCTGCCCTCCTTGACCTGGCACACAGCACCCGGCGAGCCCGCTGCCCGCACCCTCAGCAGCGCTGACCTTGGGGCCTGGGGGGCGGGGCGGAGAGGCAGCGGGAGGTGGGCTGACACACACACAACACTCGCCGGGCCCAGCAGCACAATGACAGCTGCCCTTACTGTTCGCCCACTCTCTCACCCACACCTCCAGGCCTCCCCACACCGCCAGCCTGGCTGCGGGCAGGGTGGGGGCGAGCCCCTGGCAAAGCTGGCGGGCAGGGGGAAGGCGAGCTGCCCCCTCTCTGCGTCCTCGGGAAGGCCCGGGGAATGCAGAGGACGGAGCTCTTTCCTGGTTCTGGAAAAAGTTCCCAGGGGGCCTCGCTGCTCCCTGCGGGCGGCTCAGCACTCCTCGCCCCAGGGGCCATCGGGAGAGGAGAAGGGCTGAGTGTAGGAGGCCGCTGGGGGAGAGGCCTGAGCAGGAGGGCAGAGGGGCAGGAGCTGGCCTGGGCATGGGTCAGAGTCGCCTTTGGGCAAAACGAGTTAACCCCATGGCTGTCATTTGAACCCTAAAACGAGAGCTGCGGCCGTCCTCCGTAAGCGTAAGTGGGGAGGAGAAGGCAGTAAAGTGTGCCCTGGCCGAGGAACCGCGGCCAGCACCCCACCCAAGCAGTGCGCATGCCTTCCGGGACGGGTCTCCTTCCTGCCCAGGAGCAGCCCTGCTCCGCTCCGGCTCCCATCGATCAATGCGTGTCTGCCTGCAGCCCTCAGCCTCCCTGGGGCAGCGGGCGAGGCTAAGCCCTCTGCGGCGGGCAGGGCCCAGCCCCACACCGGCCCGCAGCTCTGGTGCCCGCTTCCCCTCCGGTGGGACACGCCCTCCGGATCCGCCCACTGCAGTGACTCCCGGCTGTGGCACAGTACGTCCCTGTGCCACTGGCCACCGGAGGCTGCGCGGTGGGCAGCAGAGGCAGATGGTTGGGATAAAGGTGAGGAGGGAACGCCCGGCCCACAGAGTCCCAGTAGCCAAGATGAGGGTCCAGGGCCCTGGCTCGCTCTCCCCTGGCACCTCCTGGCTCTCAAGGTCATTGGTGCAGAGAAAAGGAAAAGCTGCTTTTCCGAGCTCCCCACCCCCACACCCACCTCTTCTCTCCCCGGTCCATCACCCTCACGTCTTTCCCTTCCTCGCCAATCCTCCGGGCTCTGCAGGTGGCTCCAGGCGAGGCGAACCCGTTAGGACCAAATCCACATGCCAGGCTGCGGCGCCCAGCTGGGCTGCCTTCCCAGGGCCTGGGCAGCCCAGCCTGCGCCCTGGCCTCAGCACGCCTCAGACAGCCGGCCTGACCGGAACCGAGGCCCCGGGTGGTGGGTGGTCTGCGGGGGCACGGCCACGGCCACCTGAGAAGATTCCCGCGGGGCCCCGCCAGCAGGGACCTCCTGTGGCCTCAAATGTCCACAGAGGAGGCGGGGACATGGGGGGCTCCCGCCTCTGCAGCCAGCTCACCTCCCAGCAGGCACTGCCCTGCCTCCTTTCTCCCTGAAGGTTGTTGTTTTTTAATATATTTTTATTGATTTCAGAGAGGAAGGGAGACATCAATGATGAGAGAGAATCATGGATCGGAGGCAGGGAAGCATCAATGATGAGAGAGAACCATGGATCAGCTGCCTCCCTCACACCCCACACTGGGGATCAAGCCCACAACCTGGGCATGGGCCGTGACCGGGAATCAAACTGTGGTCTCGGCGCATAGGCTGACGCTCAACCACTGAGCCATGCCCGCCAGGCCACCTGAAGACTTTTAGTCACCCCCTACCCTCACCCCCCCGCCATGATGGAGGAGAACGAAGCCCTAAGAGGGACCGGTACAGACCAGCCTGTTGATGTGGGAGCAGGAGCTCACAGACGTGTTTCCCGCCCGTGGCCACCAGGTCAGCCTGGCGAGGGCCCCTGCCTGGGGCAGCGCCGGTCTGTCTGGGGCGCAGTGCTGGCCGGCTGGTGAGCTTGGGAGGACCATGCTCTCTCTCACCTCACCTTTAGGAACAGCCCTCACAGGCGGTGTGGGGGCCCTTCTAGTTAAACCCAGCCCCTCCTGAGGAGCGGGAGGGCGGGGAGCGGGGGGGCAGGGGCAGGTGCTGGGGCTGCTGTGCTCTGAGCCCTGTGCTGGGCCCAGATGGGTGTGGGCCGTGGAGGAAGAGCTGATCCGGAGCCCGAGGGAGCCCTGTCTTTGCCTTGACTTACCATGTGGCTGTGAGCCAGTCACTTCCTGTTCCGGCCCTGCTTTCCCTCCAGGAAGATCGGGAGGTCAGCCACGTCGTCCCTGGGGCTCCCCTTGTCTCTGATGTTATGAACACCTCCTTTCCTGCCCCTGGCATTGGGCCTCAGGCCCGAGAGCCCAGGGACCCGAGAGCCCAGGGACCCCGAGAGCCCAGGAGTGCAGGCTGCAGGTCCATGCTGAGCCTGCAGGGGGCGCCAGGGGCATTAAGGAGAATGGACTTGGGAGGCGCTTGTGCTGAGCCTGCAGGGGGCGCCAGGAGCACTAAGGAGCAATGGACTTGGGAGGCGCTTGCCCAGCACCCCACTCAGCGGGGGACACGGACAGCCGGACAGCGGAGGCCAGGGAACGCTGAGCCTCAGAGCGGAGCTAGCCCTTCCCCCAGGCAGCTGGCTCCGCAGCCAGAACTCCTCCTCCCGCCCAGCAGGCTGGGCCCAAGCACATTGATTTTGGGGCAGCGCCTGGGCGAAAGCCAGCCCTCCCGGAAGCCGAGGCGCCGCCGCCAGCTCCAAAGTGTGCTCCCAGTGCCCGGGAGCAGAGCCCTGGATGAGAAAGCTGCCGCCTCTGCCCCCGAAGGACCGGCCAGAAGCTCGGCGCCTCTGCTGCTCAGGCCGCGGCCCAGCCTCCGTTCCCTCTGCCAAGGAAAGCACCCTGTGGGGGCTCCAGAGGGCAGGCGCCTTTCCATTTTTTAATTTTTAAAAAAATACTTTTATTAATTTCAGAGAGGAAGGGAGAGAGAGAGAGAGAAACATCAGTGAGGAGAGAGATCATGGATCGGCTGCCTCCCGCACACCCACACTGAGGATTGGGCAGGCCACCAGGCCTGTGCCCTGACCGGGAATCAAAGCATCACCTCCTGGTTCTTAGGTGGATGCTCGCCCACTGAGCCACCCCGGCCGGGCCAGACGCCTTTTCAGGCCAAGGTAACCGTGGCTCCGCCAGAGACCAGCCGCCGCTGGGCCTGCGCTCCCTTCCCGGCCTCTCTGCCGGCAGGAGCAGCAGCCTGCAGCATCAGACTCTCCATGTCGGGTCCTCCTGGAACATTCTCAGTGCGTCTGGGCACTGGCCCCCGGCCAAGCTCTCAGTCACCAGGATGCAAACAGACCAGCAAACGGGAGACATGCCGGCACCACCACGTCAGCACGCCTACGCCGCAGAGTTGCGATTGTTCTCATCTGGCAAGTGTGTGTGTGTATGTGTGTGTGTACATGTGTACGTGTGTGTGCATGCGTAAATATATATGTGTGTGTGTGTGTGTGTGTGTGTGTGTGTGTGTGTGTGTGTAAAAGAAAATGCAGAGAGATAAGAACAGGCACCAGAGAGAAACAGTATGTGTCTGCAATAGTGGTGCCCCGAGCCTGGGCTGACTCTGGCCCTGAACTTGGGCTGACCCAGCAGCACATCCACAGGCCCCGCGGCCACCCCGCCCTGGAGCTGCTGGGCAGATGCCAGCTGGCTGTCACCTACTTCGCTGAGTCAGAGGAGGGTCTGCCTCGCAGCCCGGCTTAGACGGGGGCAGGAAGGGTGGCCCCTCTGTTGGGAGAAAGGAGAGACACACCAGGGAACCAGTCAGTTGTGAGGGGCGTAAAGGTGGGCGTCGTCCCAGGAGCAACAGAGAGCCCACCAAGCAGGGGTGCAGGGGGAGGCACAGAGCAGGTAAGCAGCCATCTGGTTGCAGGAGGAGCCGGGAGCTGCATCCTAGTGGGAGGCGCTGTCATTGTGACCAGGAAGCAGCAGCGGAGGTCTCGGTGGGGACCTGGCAGAGCCTCCCCTTAGCCGGCTCCGCTCTCGGGAAAAGAAGCCACACGCACAGGAAGTTCGGGGAAGACACTGTTTATTGTCGCCATCGATCCAACCCAGACTCCGGCCGCTCCGAAAAGCAGACAGCCGCGCAGCCGGGCACAGGGCACCGGGGGCTGCTGCCCGCCTCGCCCACCGCACCTTGAGTTGAACCTTGGTGTGCGTGAGTGTCCCCGCGAGGGCGCCAAGAGCGAGGACGCGTTCCCTCCGTGACCCTGCATCGGCTCGGAGCACGGAGAGGCTGCCCCCACGGCGCTGCTTTGGGTGGCGTAGCGAGAGGTCTGGCCTGAGTGTCTACCACTATGTCTACGGCGACGGCGTGCAATGCATCAGCAGCTGAATAAAGAGGACTCCGCAGGAGGACAGGAGGCGCTGTCTGTCCTCAGAACAAGCAGGAGGGACCCGCCCCAGCTGCCCCGCCACGCGGTGGCCAGGGCTGTCCGTGGGCCGGCCGGCATTTGCAATTGTCCATCTGCTCACCCTGCCTCGGGAGACTGCCGGCCCGCCTCCGCACAGGCACGGGGAGAAGGGGGCCCCACGTCCGTAACTGACTGAGAGCAGTGGGATTGTCCCCGCCCGGGGCAGCAGACACTTCCAAACCACTTCCAAGGCACCTCGAGGCACTTCGGTCCTGACCCTGAATAATGTGCTTCCTTCCTGCAGGCCCGTCCCGCGGCCGGCCGGCCCCTCCCTCCTTACCTCCTTACGCTGGCCTTCCTTGGAAAGAAGGGGGGTGAGAGCAGGAGGGGGGGCCGAGGAGGAACAGCAGCCTGAGCCCAGCGGAGCGCAGGCGGGGGACATGCAGCCGCCGGCGGGGCGCGGAGCAGGGGAGCAGCCTCCCCGTCTGACCGGAGGGAGGGGGAGCGGGGGCTGCGGGCCACGCGTCCGCCCTCCTCACAGGAGCCGGCTGGCCCCCGGCCTCCGTGCCCCGGCCCCGGAGAGGGAGGGAGGGGAGAGGATGTGCCGCCGGCCGGCTCCTGGGGCTGCTTCTCGGGGAGTCAGGTTCTCAGATAAACCCGGGGAGTCTGACCAGTCCCCTCCGGAAGGTGATGGGCCTGGGAAAGGGGGTCCGCTCCGCACAGAGCCTCACTCATTCCCATCCCGGGGGGCGCCCGCGGCTGAGGGCGCTGCACACCTGGTTCCCCCCCTTCGCTCGGCCGCTCGGCTGGAGAGATGGGCAGTGCCCGCCCGCCTGCCCAGGGTGGCTCAGCCCGCCCGCTGGCAGTGTGTGATTGGCAGTGGGCACTGGGCAGCAGTTAGAATTCCCTGGACGCCTTGGCCACCCTCACCCTGTGCCTGGCTCCGCCCCTCCCGGACTCCCCCTCCCCTCACTCCAGCTGGGAGCCGCGGCCGCACCGATGGAATGAGATGCACCAGTTCGCCCCGGTCCTCCGTGCTGGCCTGGCCGCCCAGCTCTGTACGGCTGTGTGCACAACACCAGCACCTCCCAGCGGGCCATGCACATGTCAGTACACGGATGTTCAATGGACGTGAATTAAACTGGACCTCCTAGATGCCCACTCCCCTGATTGGCCACCTGAGGGCACAGGCAGAGTGGTCCCTGAGACTGTCACTGCCTGTCCCCGCCCCCAGGCTCCTTCCCACCCTGAGCTCCGCTCCCTGAGTCTGTGCAGGACCTGGCTCCCAGGACCGGGAGGAGGCTCACCTGGGGTAAGGAGGGGCATGCCAGTGGCTCTGTCCCCACCCACACTCCACCCCTGCTGTGGGCATCACCCCATTCCTGCTGTGGGCATCACCCCATTCCTGCTGTGGACATCACCCACCCCTGCCTCAGGCATCACCCCATTCCTGCTGTGGGCATCACCCACCCCTGCCTCAGGCATCACCCACCCCTGCTGTGGGCATCACCCACCCCGCCACGGGCATCCCCTCTCAGGGGGAGGAGCAGGGCACCCCTCCCCTCCTCTCCGGCCGGGACAACTATGGCTGTTTATTCAAACTGGAGGCTGACAGCCCGAGGGGTGCAGGGCCTCCCGTTCCGTCCCTGAGCCTCAGTTTCCCGTGTGCAGCAGGCGTGCTGTGGCTCGTTGGCTTCTGTGGTCTTCCAAGGCCTCTCGTCTTGGCTCCCTCTCCTGAGACCCCTGATGTGAGGGACAAGGAGGACACGGCTCCCAGCCATGCCCCCTTCTCCCCAGGCAGCCATGGGGGGCTCTAGCCCCGACAGACATGGCCACGGCTCCTCACGCTCCTCAGGCCTTCCCTTGGCGTCCAGCCCAGCCCCTGGGGCCTGCGGGCTGCGAGGCGGTCCCTCCCCCTGCCCCAGGCCCGGCTCGCACTGGCATGTGCCTCCCGCTGGTGGGCGCTCCGGGGCAGGAAAGGACCACCGCCTGGAGCACACGCCGCCCGGGACCATGACCGTGACCAGGCCCGGCCCCCGTGCTGCTCTCTCCGAGCCCGGGCATCACCAGCCAGCGGAGAGCACCGGCAGCCGAGCTCCTCCGTGGATCAGCGGGCGGAGCCGGGCGCCGGGACCACCGCGTCCACTCGCCTCCATCTCGCTTCCCTCGAGGCCCTTGCTCACGCACCCCGATTTCCAGCACCCCGTGACCAGCACCCAGCCCTGCAGGGGAGCCCGCCCACCCACAGGTGCTCTGAAGCTGCCCCAGAGGAGTCCCCCTGTGAGCAGGCAGACGCTGGACCCCTCCACCTCCCCCCCCCGGGCGCTCACAGGGCCTCCCCTCCTCTCAGGGGAGCGGGACCCTCCTCCCTCCCCCGGGGCCTCCCATCCATACTCCACAGCGGGTTCTCCTGTGAAAGAGGCGGAGACTGTGCGGGGGGACAGATGAGGGCTCAGGGGGCGCAGGGCCGGCCGGGACCTGGTCAGGAGAAGCACACACACCGAGAGGCAGGGGCTGTGCAGGAGGGGGGGCGGGGGGGCCGCAGGCAGCCGCTACTTGGCCCCGTCCTCGGCGTGGCCCTCGCCGTCCGCCTTGCCCTCCTCCTCCGTCTTCAGGTCGTCGGTGCTCAGCTTCTGCTCCTTCTTCCTCCGCACGCACTTCACCACCAATCAGCACCAAGATGACCACGGCCAGGAAGCCGCCGACCGAGGCGCCCACCACCACGGCCACCGTGGAGTCCCGCTCGGGCGGCTCTGGGGAGGAGGAGACAGGCGCTGAGGGCCGGCCGCAGGCCCCGGCCCCGCTCCCGGGCCCGGCCCCCCTCTCCGCGGGGAGAACTGCAGCCAAAGCCAGAGCAGCCACGCACGGCCTCCGCGCCCCCACCCCGAGTCCCGGCCCGGCAGCCGGGAGGCAGGAGGGGCTGCAGGGCGGGCGTGGACTCGAGGGCAGACAGACCGGTGCGGCCTGAGTGTGTTTATGAGCTGGTTCATCTCAGACACGTGTCCTCCCCAGCCCCTGCCTCCTCACGACATCGCAGCTCCTGCCTGAGGCTCCTGGGGACCGGGAGAGGCTCAGCCAGTTTGGTCCCGGGCCTGAGACTCATCGAGCCCCATCAATGGAAACTGCTAGAATGACTCTTAAAGCCCTGGCCTGACTGACAGTGTCAGGAGGACTCTCAGAGTCACGCTCCCAGGTCCCTAAGGACAGCAGGGAAGAGAGCAGGTGCTGGGCCACCCTCGGCTGCGGCTCCCAGCGCCCCCCGCAGGACAGCCGCCCAGAGGCGCCTCTGGGCGCCGGCTCAGAGTGACCGCCAGGCTCACCCTCCATGAGCACCCGCAGCTGGATCCTGCCGTGGCCGCGGTGGCGGTCGGGCGGGTTCAGGATGTAGCAGCTGTACAGGCCCTCGTCCTCCGGCTGCACGTTGCGCAGCGTCACCGACACGTCGTACTTGCTGGGGTTCCCCGAGAACTCCACGCGGTCCCGGAACCGCTCCAGCTTCAGGTTGATGATCTTCATGCGGAACTGGAGGAACTGGGGGTGCGAGGCGCAGGCTGGGAGGGAGGCAGGCCCCGGGGCGGGTGCCTCCTCCAGCGTCTTACCTGGGACAGGCGTTCCCTCGGATCTCCACCCTCCCCGCCGCGGGACAGCACACCTCCCCCAGCAGCTGGCCCCAGTCCGGTCCAGGCCGCCCGGACTGCACCCGGACTCACCATCTCCTCGGAGCAGTTGCCGCACTCCTGGTAGGTCCAGTTCAGGGAGAAGTGCTTGTGGTTCACGGTGTAGCAGGAGTTGAAGGTGCAGGGCAGGCGCGCGTCTGAGCCATTGAGCACATTGAGGGTGGTGGGCACCGTGACCTCCATGCTGAGCCCTGGCCGCACTGCAGGCAGAGCACAGGCTGCTGAGGCTCTGCTGGTGGGAGTGGGGCGGGAGGGGGGGGCGGGCAGGCTGCACCTGGTGGGAGTGGGGCCGGGAGGGGGGGGCGGGCAGGCTGCACCTGGTGGGAGTGGGGCCGGGAGGGGGGGGGCAGGCTGCACCTGGTGGGAGTGGGGCCGGGAGGGGGGGGCGGGCAGGCTGCACCTGGTGGGAGTGGGGCCGGGAGGGGGGGGGGGCAGGCTGCACCTGGTGGGAGTGGGGCCGGGAGGGGGGGGCAGGTGCACCTGGTGGGAGTGGGGCCGGGAGGGGGGGCGGGCTGCACCTGGTGGGAGTGGGGGGGGGCAGGCTGCACCTGGTGGGAGTGGGGCCGGGGAGGGGGGGGGGCAGGCTGCACCTGGTGGGAGTGGGCCGGGAGGGGGGGGGGGCAGGCTGCACCTGGTGGGAGTGGGGCCGGGAGGGGGGGGCAGGCTGCACCTGGTGGGAGTGGGGCCGGGAGGGGGGCGGGGCAGGCTGCACCTGGTGGGAGTGGGGCCGGGAGGGGGGGCGGGCTGCACCTGGTGGGAGTGGGGGGGGCAGGCTGCACCTGGTGGGAGTGGGGCCGGGAGGGGGGGCGGGCTGCACCTGGTGGGAGTGGGGGGGGGACAGGCTGCACCTGGTGGGAGTGGGGCCGGGAGGGGGGACAGGCTGCACCTGGTGGGAGTGGGGGGGGGACAGGCTGCACCTGGTGGGGGGGAGGACAGGCCGCACCTGGTGGGAGTGGGGGGGGGCAGGCTGCACCTGGTGGGAGTGGGGCCGGGGCGGGGGTGAGGGGGGGGACAGGCCGCACCTGGTGGGAGTGGGGGGGGGACAGGCTGCACCTGGTGGGAGTGGGGGGGGCAGGCTGCACCTGGTGGGAGTGGGGCGGGGTCAGGCTGCACCTGGTGGGAGTGGGGGGCGGGGTCAGGCTGCACCTGGTGGGAGTGGGGGCGGGGTCAGGCTGCACCTGGTGGGAGTGGGGCCGGGGCGGGGGGTGGAGGGGGGAGACAGGCCGCACCTGGTGGGAGGTGCAGAGCTATGCAGAGGGGGGGCCCTATGGCTGAAGCATTCAGGGTTCAGTAGAGAGCGGGGGTAATAGATGTGGCCTGGGGTAAAGTGGGGCAGCACAGGGCTGGGGAGGAGAGACGGATCCCGTCAGGCCGGGGACAGACAAGGCCCCAGGCCTTTCCCGGGTCCGGGCGGCAGCCCCCGCCCGCCGCTGCGCTGTCGCTCCGCGCTGCCTGCTCTGCAGGCCCTGGAGAAAGGTTTGCTGTGCTGGCCTCAGTTTCCCTCTTCTCCGCCACCTGCAGCCCTCTCCACGGAGCCCGGGGGCGCCAGCCGAGTGTCCCCAGCGGGTCAGGCAACACCTCCTTACAGTTTGCACCCAGGCACACCCAGGCACCTCACTTGCCTCACCCTAATCCTGGCCTTTTTAAATGTATAGATTTATATTATTGATTTCAGAGAAGAAGGGTAGTGGAGAGAGAAGCATCAATGATGGGAGAGTCATTGATTGGTTGCCTCTTATTTGCTCCCTACCTGGCATGTGCCCAGACTGGGAATCGAACCATGTCCTCCTGGTTCATAGGCCAACGCTCAACCACCAAGCCATGCCAGTCGGGCCCAATCCTGGCCGTGATTGTAAGATTCTTTGCCAACATTGCCAACCTCATCCCAACGCTCCATGTCCCCGGAGGACACACAGGGACCTTCGGCCTCAGTCCCTCTCGCTCCTTCGCGAAGCTGATCACCCACCTCCCGTGCCCGGAGGCCACCCAGTGCCGCCCGGAGCGTGTCCTCGGGGGGAAGGGGACGAGGCCGGGCATGGTGACAGGTGACGGAATACAGCGAGGGAGGCGTGTGTCTGGCCGGTAAGGCTGCCTGGAGGGCGTGTGGTGCTCAGGGAGCCGGGGAGCCGCCTGGCGCTGAGGGATCGGTCCGAGGCTGCGGACACCCGGGCGGTCCCACTGGCGGGAGTGAGCTTCCTGTCTGCGTCACCGGGAGCAGAGGGACCCAGGGCGATGGGGAGACTGAGGCCCAGGGTCAGGCGGGCACCGAGGCACAGGGTCCTGGGCCCGACAGGACTTGGGGTGGAATTCCTGGGAGTGAGACAGGAAGCCACGGGGACTGGGGCAGGGCCCTGCAGCCGGGGTCTCTGTAGGAAGGGCACAGATGTGGAGGCCTGCCCAGAAGCGGGTTCAATCCCAGCCGCCTTCTGGGCAGGCCCCTCCCCCCCAGCCTCACCCCCACCCCAGGAACGCAGCGGTTGTTGGGAGAGTTAAAGATGGAGTGTAGGAGCAGGGCGCCGTCTGCCGGCCAGTGAGGGCACAGCAAAGGGAAGGAGGCAGTCCCCTTCGAGGCGCCTTGGGCAGGATCCCTGGGGACTGTTTCCACGCTGCCCTGTTGTGCAAAGGTCCCCCGCCCCGCCCCCACCCGCCCCCAGCAGCCGCTGCGGCCCTGGGCTCAGCCGCCTCAGGAGGAGGACCCAGGGCGGGACCTGAGGCTGGGCGGCTCCGAGCTGCTGGCCAGGAGGTCAGAGCGGGCCCAGAGGGAGGGTCACGCAGACCGCCGCCAGGCACACCCCTGGGGAGCAGGGGCTGGGCGGCTGATGGCCCCGCGGAGCAAAGCCCGCCCCTCCCCGCTGCACAGCGGAGGGAAGGGAGGAGGGCGCCCGCCACGCCCCCACCCGGGGAGGAGGGAGCGCAGGAGCGTCCTGAGCTAACCTCCCTCTGAGCTCCGGGCGCCGGCACCTTCCCTGAAAGGCTGCCCCGTCCTACCCCACGCACCCTCACCCCCACCCCACCCTCACCCCCACCCCACCCTCACCCCACCCTCACCCCCACCCCACCCCACCCCACCCTCACCCAACCCCACCCCACCTCACCCCACCCCCACCCCACCCTCACCCCCACCCCCAACCCCACCCTCACCCCACCCCACCCTCACCCCCACCCTCACCCCACCCCACCCTCACCCCACCCTCACCCACCCTCACCCACCCTCACCCACCCCACCCCCCCACCCTCACCCCCACCCTCACCCCACCCCCACCCACCCTCACCCACCCTCACCCCACCCTCACCCCCACCCCACCCTCACCCCACCCCCACCCCCACCCCACCCTCACCCCACCCCACCCCACCCTCACCCCCACCCTCACCCCACCCTCACCCCACCCTCACCCCCACC
>NC_140511.1:7832420-7927420 GCF_964339955.1 Pipistrellus hanaki | reverse complement strand
GGCTGTCTTTAACCTGTGAGCTCTCCCTGCAGCTTCCTCCTCGAAGGCGTGTGTTGGCAGAACTCCCTCTGGGCACAAGGCTCGCCCTGGGCTGCCAGCTGAGCTGATCCTGGGCTGCCAGCTGAGCCCGGGAGCCACGTCCCACCCAGCCCCCCAGCCCCACCGGCTCAGCCAGCGCTGTCCTGTCGCCTCCGGACATCCCAGGGATTTTTCCTCCAGCTGATCCGCAGCACATCCCGGAAGGAGGTCAGGAAGCACGATCAGATCTTATTCCAAGTTAAGACTCTATCAGGAAGAAGAGAAGAGAGTGAAAAGGAGGAAATAGAAAGAATAGGTGTGCATTGTTCATTTGTAAATCTTCTAGCCTTTGTTGGTTCTCCCAATCCATGTAGCTTATATTTTGGCTGTGAGGTACATGAATTCTTTTTTTTTTACCTTTTCTTTCTATTTATTTATTTATTTATTTATTTATTTATTTATTTATTTATTTATTTTACATATTTTATTGATTTTTTTATTGCTCCCCTCCCTCCCTCCCACACATCCCCTCCCTCCCCATAGTTTTATGTCCATTGGTTGTACTTATATGCATTTATACAAGTCCTTCGGTTGATCTATTATCTCCCCCTGATATCCCTACCCTCCCCACTGTAATTTGACAGTCTGCCTGTTGCTTTACTTTCTCTATATCTGTCTCTTGGTTCATCAGTTTATAATGATCTTTATCATCCACCGATGTGTGAGGTCATGTGGTGTTTCTCTTTCATTGATTGGCTTATTTCACTCAGCATGATGCTCTCCAATGAATTCTTTTTTCCCAAGGTCTTTTGTGGTTTTGGATCGCTATTTTGTACCAACTTGTACACACCTCACTACTTCCTTGATGCTCTGTGCTACTTATATTTCTACTTGTAAAAATTTATGACTATTTCCTTATACAGATTCTAGTTTCTTTTATTGATTTCAGAGAGGAAGGGAGAGGGAGAGGGAGATAGAAACATCAATGATGACAGAGAATCATTGATCGGCTGCCTCCTGCATGCCCCCACTGGGGATCAAGCCTGCAACCCGGCATGTGTCCTTGACCGGGAATTGAACCCTGACCTCCTAGGTCATGCTCAATCCCTGAGCCACGCTGGTGGGGCCAGACTCCAATTTTCAGTGAATATAGCTCCATAAAAGAAATGGAGTCTTTTCAGGAGTGAGTTCCAGTGGTGGTAGGTTACTTCCCAAGCGTTTATCAGTGGGTGGCAGCACCCCCGCTGCTCACACAGGCACAGGAGCACAGCCTCCGGAGAGAACGCTGGGAGGCTGGGTCACAGCACCGGCGAAGGCTCACTGAGGGTCCTGGGGAGTGGCTGTGAGAGAGAGCAGAGAGCAGAGGGCAGAGCTCAGGGCTCAGGGCGGAAGCAGCAGTCCAAAGGAAACTAGTTGTATTTGTTTATGTTGCCATGGTGACGAAAGTCCCTTAGAAACAGGAAATAGGCCAGGTGAAGAAATAAAGTGCAAATCCCCAAATTACAACAGACTTAATAAACCTTAGAGGAGCCAGTGCAGTTATTTTAATTAGCTTCACAGGCATTACCTTAGACTTAATACTTCTGTCCTCCACCTATTTTTCTGGGGACTTCAGACCATCTCTGAAGGAAAGGGCCTATCCAGTGACTTCACTCAACCCGTCGTGGAGTTCTAGAAAACAGAACTCAAAACGGAGAGGCCTGTGTGAAAAGATGCTCTCCACCTCTCACTATTAAGAAAATGCAGATCGTCCACAGGCAGCAAAATCTCAGACATATGCCGAAAGAACTTCTTCACTGATACTGCCCCTAGGGCAATGGAAGCCAAAGAGAAAATAAACAATGGGACTCCATCAAAATAAAAAGCTTTTTTACAGCAAAAGAAACCATCAACAAAACAACAAGAAAGCCCACTGTGTGGGAGAACATATTTGCAAATGTTATCACTGATAAAGGTTTAATCTCCAACATCTACAGACAGCTTACACAACTTTTTTTTTTAAATATATTTTATTGATTTTTCTCAGAGAGGAAGAGAGAGGAACAGAGAGCCAGAAACATCGATGAGAGAGAATCATCGATCAGCTGCCTCTTGCACACCTCCCACTGGGGATGTGCCCACAACCAAGGTACATGCCCTTGACCGGAATCAAACCCGGGACCCTTCAGTCCCCAAGCCAACGCTCTATCCATTGAGCCAAACCGGTTTTGGCAGCTTACACAACTTAATAAAAGGAAGATAAATGAGCCAATTAAAAAATGGGCAATGGGCTGAAACCGGTTTGGCTCAGTGGATAGAGTGTCGGCCTCGGACTAAAGGGTCCCAGGTTTGATTCTAGTCAAGGGCATGTGCCTTGGTTGTGGGCACATCCTCAGTGGGAGGTGTGCAAGAGGCAGCTGATCGATGATTCTCTCTCATCGATGTTTCTGGCTCTCTGTTCCTCTCTCTTCCTCTCTGAGAAAAATCAATAAAATATATTTTTTTTAATGGGCAATGGACCTAAATATAATATTTTCAAAAGAAGACAGAAGGAAGGCCAAGAGGCACATGAAAGCATGCCTAAAAGTCACTAATTATCCAAGAGATGCAAATCCAAGAGATACAAATCAAAACAACAATGCAGTACCATCTCACACCTGTCAGAATGGCCAACATCAACAAATCAACAAACGACAAGTGTCGGTGAGGATGAGGAGAAAAGGGAGCCCTCGTGCCCTGCTGGTGGGAATGCAGACTGGTGCAGCCGCTGTGGAGAACAGTGTGGAGCTTCCTCAAAAACCTGAAAATGGAACTCCCAATTGACCCAGTAATCCCACTCTTAGGAATATATCGATGTTTCTAACAAGAAACTAGAAAACACCGATCAAAAAGGATATATGCACCCCTATGTTCATAGCAGCACAATTTATAATAGCTAGGATTTGGTGCACAAAACTCTGGGGAGGGAGGGCATGTATGGGGGGGCAATGGTAAGATATGTACACAGATAATAATTTAATAATAAATAAATAAATAAATAAGAAAATGCAGATCAAAGCCACAGCGAGATATTGCCTCGCCCCTGTCAGAACCAGTATTGTCCCAAAGGCACACAGTGTTGGCAAGCTGTTTGCAGAGACTTTTGCATATGAATGGTCTGGTCCTTTGAAATCTAAAGTTACCTAACAAACTGAAGCTGAGTCAGAGAGCCCAAGAGCATCCAAAAGAAGGCCCAAGGCCCACAGCAGCTTGCACTGCTTCACAGCTGGGCCTCATCTGGGCACCTCCAAAGCCCAAACAAAGAAGAGGAATCTGCAGATCTCTCTGTAGCTCCTGCTGGGTGGCCTCAGACAGAGGCTAAATTTGCACCTCCTTGGAGATCCAAGAGCCATTGTACCCAGGGGTCAGATTACAACTCCTCAGATCCATAAGGGACACACTCAGGGGGCAGACTCAGTGAGCACCAAAGCCCCACTGAAGCAAGTCTTGCCTCATAAGGGTGTCTCCAGCACAGAAGTTCTCCCATCGTAGAGCGTCGGCTTGGGGACTGAAGGGTCCCGGGTTCAATTCCGGTCAAGGGCATGTACCTTGGTTGCAGGCATATCCCCAGTAGGGGATGTGCAAGAGCAGCTGATCGATGATTCTCTCTCATCGATGTTTCTAACTCTCTATCCCTCTCTCTTCCTCTCTGTGAAAAATCAATAAAATATATATTAAGACAAGTCCAGGAAGCACACAGAACCCCAAACAAAAAGAATCCAAAGAGGACCACACCAAGAAACATCATAATTAAAATGCCAAGAGCAAAAGACAAAGAGAGAATATTAAAAGCAGCAAGAGAAAAACAATTAGTTACCTACAAGGGAGCACCCATACAATTGTCAACTGGTTTCTCAACAGAAACTATGCAGGCCAGACAGGAGTGGCAAGAAATATTCAAAGTGATGAAAAGCAAGAACTTACAACCAAGATTACTCTACCCAGCAAAGCTATCATTCAGAATTGAAGATCAGATAAAGAACTTCACAGATAAGAAAAAGCTAAAGGAGTTCATCACCACCAAACTAGTATTATATGAAATGCTGAAAGGTATTCTTTAAGAAGAGGAAAAAGGAGAAAAAGGTAAAGATAATAATTATGAACAACAAATACATGTCTATCAACAAGTGAATCTAAAAATCAAGTGAATAAAAAATTCTGAGGAACAGAATAAACTAGTGAATATAATAGAATCAGAGGCATAGAAAGGGAGTGGACTGACAATCCTCAGAGGGAAAGGGGTCTGGGGGGTAAGGGAAGAGACTGGACAAAAATCGTACACCTAGCCAAAATCGGTTTGGCTCAGGGTAGAGCGTCGGTCTGCGGACTGAAAGGTCCCAGGTTCGATTCCGGTCAGGGGCATGTACGTTGGTTGCGGGCACATCCCCGGTAGGGGGTGTGCAAGAAGCAGCTGGTCGATGTTTCTCTCTCATTGACATTTCTAGTTCTCTATCTCTCTCCCTTTCTCTCTGTAAAAAAAAAAAATCAATAAAATATATATATTTTTAAAAATCGTACGTCTATGGATGAGGACAGTGGTGATGGAGGGGTAAGAGCATGGGGTGGGGTGGGAACCAAGTGGAGGGAGCCATAGGGGAAGGGGGGGAAGAGGAACAATTGTAACAATCTGAACAATAAAGATTTATTAAAATAAAATAAAATAAAATAAAATAGCTCTGGCTGGTTTGGCTCAGTGGATAGAGCAGACTGAGGGATCCCAGGTTCGATTCTGGTCAAGGGCATGTGCCTTGGTTGCAGCCACATCCCTGGTGGGGAGTGTGCAGGAGGCAGCTGATCAATGTTTCTCTCCCATCAATGTTTCTGACACTATATCCCTCTCCCTTTCTCTCTGTAAAAAAATCAATAAAAATACATTTAAAAAAAATAATTTAAAAATAAAATAAAGCAGCAAATAAAACAAAATTTTGCTCTCATGGAGCTTGCTCTCTATAGGTGGGGAAACTGAATGCAGTAATTATTTTTTGTTGAAGTATTAATTTATTATTGATTTTATATTAGGGGCATAAATAGTCACTATTTTTTTTAATATATTTTATTGATTTTGTACAGAGAGGAAGGGAGAGAGATAGAGAGCTAGAAACATCGATGAGAGAGAGTCATCGATCAGCTGCCTCTTGCACAACCCCCACTGGGGATATGCCCGCAACCAAGGTACATGCCCTTGACCGGAATCGAACCTGGGTCCCTTCAGTCCCCAAGCCGACACTCTATCCATTGAGCCAAACCGGTCTCGGCAAATAGTCACTATTTTTAATATATATATTTATTTATTTCAGAGAGGGAGAGGAAGAGAGAGATAGAAACATCAATGATGAGACAGAATCATTAATTGGCTGCCTCCTGCGCACCCCCTCCTGGGGATGGAGCCCGAAATCCAGGGATGGGTCCTGACTGGGAATCGAACTATGACCTCCTGGTTCATAGGTCAACACTCAACCCCTGAGCCGTGCTGGCTGGGGCCATGGATAGCCACTCTTAGATACAGAGTCTGGGATTTCACACAAATAATACACCTATTTACTTAATTACTCACCATGTCCTGCTTATCCTCTGAGCTCTGGTTGGAGAAGCGTGGCTGGCTGACCCCGGAGATGGTCGGCTGAGCCCCCAGAGGACAAAGCGTCTAGACATGGACTCTTGTGGGGCGGGAACCAGACCACAGCCCCGCCCAGCGTGTGTGCCAGGACCTGGGAAAGCAGGGACATCGCAACGTGCTCGGCGTGTGTCCCGGCTGAGGGTGGGTCATCGGTGACTCAATCCAAGCTCAGGAGAGGCCAGCTCTGGACTAATCAGGAATGAGCCGCTGTGTGCGGTTTTCTGAGGAAACGTCTGTTGAAGTATGGCATACAGCTATAGAGGTGCACACGCACACCGGACACCGCAGCGAGGCCTCAGCCACGTGACCAGCACCCGAATCACAGCACAGGAATTAGCAGCTCCCCGGAGCCCCTGTGTCCGTCGAAGTCCCTCGCCCCAACAATCGCTCAGCTGGACCTCTAACGCCGCAGAGTAGCTTTGCCTGTTTTGGACCTTCAGGTAAGTAGAACCATTCTTTTTAGAAAATACATTTTTATTGATTTCAGAGAGGAAGAGAGAGAGAGAAACATCAGTGATGAGAGGGAATCATGGATCGGCAAGCTGCAGGAGCTGCTCGGGAGGCGAGGGCTCCACAGGAGATGAGTGGGGGGAGGCGGGTGACGGAGCAGACGTGGAGGGAGGTGCTCCGTGAAGGAAGCCGGAAATATGTCCATCAGAGCTTGCTTCGCCCTGTTTTCAGAGTGGCTCTGCAGGCCGAGGATCCTGCGGGCCTGGCCTCCTGGGCCTGGAGGGTCGTAGATACCCCGGGCTGCAGGCTCCTCGGCTGGACCTCAGCCACCGTCCTCCCTCTGGGTCCGGGGCTGCCAGCTGCCGCGGGGCCGGGGTGGAGCACCAGGTGACATGGTCACATTGCAGTGCAAGGCGGAGCCGCTGGCAGCCCGCTGCCCAGCCGCCCTGCCTCAGGCCGCCGCAGGGTCCGAAAACCGCGGGGAGAGCATCCCCGTGGCGCGGCTCTAACCAGGAGGACGTGCTCTCCGCCCGCCTCCTGGCAGGTCCCAGCAGAGGCTGCCAGGCCTGCCTGGTCGCCCGGACAGTTTCAATCCTTCCCCATCGCCCTTCGGACCTGGGCGTGCGGCCCTGTGCCCTTCAGCTTCAGCCAGGCCTGCTGGGCCCCACGTGTGATTCAGACTGAAATAGCAGCTGCTTTGCATGCCAGTTCAAGCTGCATCTCAGTTCCTGTTTCTTCGAAAAGGCCCTGACAGGGAAGCACCCTGAAGTGTCAGGTTCCGGCCTGGCATCCCCCTCACCCCCGACCTCAGAGTGTGGCTGCTCTGGGGTTCCCGCTGCGGCCCAGAACCCCTGCCTGTGAATGGGCTGGCCAGTCCAGAGAGGCCGAGGGGGGACGTCATGGCCCCGGAGGCCGCACTTTCTCACCGGCACGGGCAGCGGGGCTCTGAGTGAGTGAGCCCCCCATGCTCCGCGAAGACGTGCCCGGGACGGAGCTCCCCAGAATGACCCTCTCCGCCCGCCGGCGCCCGCAGGCCTCACGGGCTCACGGGCACAGCCATTGGCCGGACTCCCGCCGCGGACAGAGGCGTGCTGGCAGATAGCTGCCCCTCCGTCCGGACAGCGGCGGCCCAGCCTTCTCCCTCTGACTTGGGCATAAATAAAAACGGCTTTGCATCCTTTCTGCAGCAGCCCCGTCCCCCTAACGTTACGTGTACGAAGCGGGAGAGCTGAACGTAGAGATGTTAAGTGTGGGCGCCCCAGCCTGAGCCCTGGCCAGGGATACGCTTGTCACCTGCTCTGGCGATGGGGGTTGGTCAGAGAAGCTTAATATCCCTTTCAGAAGTGGATAGTCTTAGTCTTGTTTTGTTTTTTTAATCTTTCCACTCTCTATCTCTCTCTCTTTATATATATATATATATTATTTCAGAGAGGAAGGGAGAGGGAGAGAGAGAGAAACATCAATGATAAGAGAGAATCGTTGATCGGCGGCTTCCTGCACGCCACCTACTGGGGATTGAGCCTGCAACTCAGACATGTGCCCTTGTCTGGAACCGAACCTTGGGCCCTTCAGTCTGCAGGCGGATGCTCTATCCACTGAGCCACACCAGCTAGGGCCCTCCACTTTCTAAGAAAAGCAACTTTCCAAATATTGCTATATTCTTTAATATCTTCTTTACTCAGAAAGCCCCTCTCTGAATGTTTTGACCCAGGTGTGTTAAGAGTCGGTTAGTGATAAGAAAGCCAAGAACCAGAGAAATTAGTCCGAAAACAAAGGAAAATAAATAAACCTGAACAGCTCACAAAAGAGGAAACAGCATATAATGGGCTAGAAGACACATGGGAAATGTTCGACTTCACTGACAACAAAACATGCAAATGTTAACACCAGATATCATTCTCCTCTATGGAACTCGGAAAAGTCAAAGAAACAGGAGGGGGGGGGAGGAGGAGGAGGAGAAGAGGAGGAGGAGGGGGAGAAGGAGGAGGAGGAAGGAAGGAGGAGGAGGAGGGGGGAGGAGGAGGAGGGGGGGAGGAGGAGGAGGAGGGGAGGAAAAGGAGGAGAGGAGGAGGAGAAAGAGGAGGAGGAGAAGAGGAAGAGGAGGAGGAGAAGGAGGAGGGGAAGGAGGAGGAGGGGGAGGAGAAGGATGAGGAAGAGAAGAAGGGGAGGAGGAGGAGGAGGAGGATGAGAAGAGGAGGAGGAGGATGAAGAGAAGAGGAGGGGAGGAGAAGAAGAGGACGAGGAGGGGAGGAGGAGAAGGAGAGGAGGAGGAGGGGGAGGAAGAGAAGGGGGAGGGGAGGAGGAAGAGGGGGAGGGGAGGAGGAGGAGGAGGAGAGCGGGAGGAGAAGAGGAGGAGGAGAGGGGGAGGAGGAGGAGGGGGAGGAAGAGGAGGGGGAGGGGAGGAGGAGGAGGGGAGAAGAAGGAGAGGAGGAGGAGGAGGAGAGCGGGAGGAGAAGAGGAGGAGGAGAGGGGGAGGAGGAGGAGGGGGAGGAAGAGGAGGGGGAGGGGAGGAGGAGGAGGGGAGAAGAAGGAGAGGAGGAGGAGGAGGAGAGCGGGAGGAGAAGAGGAGGAGGAGAGGGGGAGGAGGAGGAGACGGGGAGGAGAAGAGGAGGAGGAGGGGGGAGGAGGAGGAGAGGGGGAGGGGAGGAGAAGGAGAGGAGGAGAAGGAGAGGAGGAGGAGGAGGATGGGAGGAGGAGGAGGAGGAAGAGGAGGGGGAGGGGAGGAAGAGGAGGGGAGGAGAAGGAGAGGAGGAGGAGGAGGAGAGTGGGAGGAGAAGAGGAGGAGGAGAGGGGGAGGGGGAGGAGAGGGGGAGGAGAAGAGGAGGAAGAGAGGGGGAGGAGGAGGAGAGGGGGAGGGGGAGGAGGAGAGGAGGAGGAGGAGGAGGAGGGGGAGGAGAGGGGGAGGGGTAGGAGGAGAGGAGGAGGAGGGGAGGAGGAGGAGGGGAGGAGGAGGGGAAGAAGAGGAGAAGGAGAGGAGGAAGGGAGGAGGAGGAGGGGAGGAGGAGGAGAAGGAGAGGAGGAGGGGAGGAGGAGGAGGAGGAGAGGAGGAGGGGAGGAGGAGGAGGATGAAGGAGGAGGGCAGGAGGAGGAGAAGGAGAGGAGGAGGAGGAGAAGGAGAGGAGGAGGAGAAGAAGGAGAGGAGGAAGAGGAGGAGGAGGAGGGGAGGAGGAGGGGGAGGAGGAGGGGAGGAGGAGGAGAAGAAGGAGAGGAGGAAGAGGAGGAGGAGGGGAGGAGGAGGGGAGGAGGAGGAGAAGGAGAGGAGGAGGAGGAGGAGGAGGAGGAGGAGGAGGAGGAGGAGATCCACAATGACATGCCGGCAGTGCCCCGGCGAGCTTCCGCTGCTGGTGGCGAGATGAATTGACATCACTTGTAAGGAACCCACTCGGTGATCATGTCAATTACACTCCTGCCGAGTCACTCTCGGAAAATGATCCAACATATATACACAGAGTTACTCACAAAGATGCAGTGTTATTTGGAAGAACTTAGGTGCCAAAAAATAAGAGACTGGTTCAAAAATATGTAGCATATTTCCACAGTAAAATGTGAACGAAACCAAAGATGTTTTGTAAAGTTTCTAGTAACATGGGAATGTGCTTTTATATCAATGTCAAGTAAAAAGAGCAAAAGGTAAAATTGTGTGTATATATATAATATATATTATATATATATATTATAATCTCAAATATCGATATGTTAAAAAATAAAATCCCAAAACATAGAGACAAAGAAGGGGTAATGTGGTGATGACATAGCTAAGTGCACCTGAGTCGTGTAGCCTGGGTAAAGTGGTTGTGTTGAGATATTGGAGTCATTGGTCATTTTTCCTCTCATTCTTCCCTTTATTCCCTCTTTTTTTCTCTCATTCTCCCCCTTTTCCTCTAATTTTTTATAACTGCCTTTATGATAAAAACTTGATTAAAAATAATAAGTAGCACCCTCGCTGGAGTAGCTCAGAGGCTAGAGCTTCAGCCTACGGACTGAACGGTCTCAGGTTCGATTCCAGCCAAGGGCACAGGCCTGGGTTGCAGACTCAGTCCCCAATGGGGAACATGCAGGAGGCAGCCGATCAATGATTCTCTCTCATCATTGATGTTTCTCTCTCTCTTCCTCTCCCTTCCTCTCTGAGATCAATAATACACACACACACACACACACACACACTGAGTGGCCAGATTATTTTGCGTTCAGAGATCATAATAATCTGTCCACTCAGTGTCTATTGTATATTTAAAAGTTGAAAAAGACTGCCCCGTTTTAATGGCCTTAGTGACGCAGTGACTCTGGGAGCATGGCTGGCACTAGAGCTGAGGGACAGGAACTGGATTGTAGGTGGCGAGGACTCCGGTGAGGCGGGTGGCGACAGGGCGAAGCAAGTGTGTCCCTGTGCCTGAGCATCGGGCAGGGAAGGAGTGGGTGCCCGTCAGCGAGGCCCTCGGACCTCCGTCTGCTGAGCGTTTGTCAGCTCCGGCCTGGTCCCCTCCTGCTCCTGGGAAGCCTGGGCTTTCTCCTCCCGGTGACCGGTGAGCCGCAGCTCCGCCCGCCCCTTCGCCCGCGCCCTCCCGGGCGGCACTCCGGCGGCCGAGTGTGGGAAGAGGTCCGTGCCACCGGTTAGGACATGGCATGCCAGTGCCCCCGCGTCCCGTTCACGCCCGCCTGTCCTCGGACGGGAGGCTTCCTGTAGGCGGAGGCTGGTAAAGCTGCTCCTCGCCGCCCCTGACGGAACCGCGGCTCGGCGAGCGTTTCTCACTCCTTTGATGACTGGAGCTGCCAAGTCCCTTTGTCTGGTTTCGTGTAGAAACCACTCCTCCCCGACATGCTCGTCCGAATGTGGTGATGAAACAGCTAGATGCACCTGAGTCGTGGGTGAAGAATGGCACAGACCCACTTACACCCGCTGGCAAAAGCCCGGACAGGCCGGCGGCGGGCTCAGTGTGGACCCAGGACCAAGAGGTCCCGCTGGTTCCCAGTCACGGCCCATCCCCAGGCTGCGGGCTCTCCCAGGAGCAGCACGATTCTCTCAACATTGATGTTTGTCTCTCCCTCTCCCTTCCTCTCTGACACCAATAAAACTCTATTTTTAAAAAAAAACAAACAATAACAACAAAAACACCCCATGATATAAAAAAGTAACTCACCAAAAAAACATTTGTAATGTGTGGGTTGTGTGTGTACTTACAACTGCATAGAAATACTTTTTAAATATTTATTCACTAAGGCGATGGGGGCCATGGTCACAGGAACACACAGGTGTCAGGCGTGGGTCTCCAGGTGACAGGCTCTGTGTGTGGCACCGTGTGCCCGCCACCCAGAGTCCGCTCTCCTCTGACCTCACAGCAGGCCTCCTCCGCCCCCACCCTGCCCTCCGGAGCCACCACACTGTGAGTGTTCACGAGTTTCAGGTTTCTACCCACACAGAGTGAGGTCATAGGGCTCTCAGCTTGTTGTGACTGACTTATTACCCTCAGCATCATGCTCTCAGGGCCATCCGTGCTGGTGCAAATGGCGCTATCTCACCCTTTCTTGTGGCTGAGCGGTATTCCACTGCGTGGACCACGTCTTTAGCCAGTCCTCCATGCCCGGGCACTTCGGCCGCTTCCATGCCCTGGCCACCGTGAGCAGTGCTGCCGTGAACACAGGGGCATGTTCATTGTGAATACATGATTTCGAGTTTTCGGGTACATACCCAGGAGAGGGATTGCTGAGTCATATGGTAGCTCAGTTCTTAATTTTCTGAGGAATCACCAGACTGCTTTCCATTGTGGCTGCACCGGTCTGCATTCCCACCATTTTCATTTGTTTCAAGGTATTTTTTTTAATTGCTAAGTTTGTGTTTTAGTATTTTTTAAATCCTCACCTGAGGAGATGTTTCTTGAATAGAACATGTTTATTGATCATTGAGAGAAAAAGAGAGAGAAAGAGAAACATTGACTGGTTGACTCTTGTATGAGACCAAACCTGCAACCTCTTCTGTGCCTTGGCTGGGAAAGGAGCCCACAACCTTTCAGGGCATAGGACGGCGCTCAAACCATGGAGCCACACCGTCGGAGCTCAAGGTATCTTTTTATTTATTTTTATTTTTTATTATTTTTAATGTATTTTATTGATTTTTTACAGAGAGGAAGGGAGGTGGATAGAGAGTTAGAAACACTTATGAGAGAGAAACATCGACCAGCTGCCTCCTGCACACCCCCCACTGGGGATGTGCCTGCAACCAAGGTACACGCCCCTGACCGGAATCGAACCCGGGACCCCTCAGCCCACAGGCCGACGCAGTGGATACACTGAGCCAAAGCGGTTTTGGCGAGGTATCTTTTTATTTTCCTCCGTCTCCCTGTTAGCACGCTCAGACGGGAGCCCTCACTCTCCTTTGGGCCGCTGTCTGAGAGCCTCCTCTCTGAGGTTCCGAACGCTCCCCTCCAGGGAACCCGGCTCCACGGGCTGTGGAGGCGAGTCTGGGCACCTCTCCTCCCAGCACCGCCCCCAGGCACGGTGCCCCTGCCCAGCCCAGACGGCCTCTCCTTCTGGCTGGCCAGGCCCCAGCCTCCCGGGCCGTGTTCAGGATGGTGATCCGCAGCCATGGAGCTGCCCACACCCCTCTGTCACCGCGGCTCCCTCCCCACCCGGGGCGGGCCGGCCGGGCAGAGAGCAGCAGTCGGTTCTGGTTCTGGGTCAGGCCTGCCCTTGTGGATAAGCCAGGCCTCTCCTAACTCTTCCCCCCGCCCCCCGCCCCCCGCCCCTCACAGCCCTGCCAGGCCTGGAGGACCAGGGGCGGCCGCATCAGGAACAGCGTCAGCTTCTGTTCATTTAGCTTCCAGAACACCTGTCTTAGCTGGAAGTAGGATTTTATTTTATTATTTTAATATTTTTTTTATTGATTTCAGAGAGGAAGGGAGAGGGAGAGAGAGAAACATCAATGACGAGAGAGAATCATTGATCAGCTGCCTACTACACACCCCACACTGTGGATGGAACCCACAAGCCCAGGCATGTGTCCTTCACTGGAATCAAACCCAGGACCCTTCAGGCCACAGGCCACTGCTCTATCCACTGAGCCACACGAGCCAGAGCTGAAAGTAGGATCTTAGACTCCAGAGGCGTTGATTCGTTCCATGCATGTGTTTACCCACCCATTCGCCTCACCCTGCGACCCCCGCCCCCCCCCGCACGGGGCGAGGTTATCATCACCAGGAAGAGCTGGCCAGTGCACAGATGTCTCTCTTACAAATGCCACCCCATCTCCACCTAAAAAATAAGCTACAACATCACTCTCCCTGGGTAACCCCTGGGAGGGATTACCAAGGGATTAAGCCTGCAACCGGCCATGTGCCCTGATAGGGAATCGAACTGTGACCTCCAGGTTCATAGGTCGACACTGAACCACTGAACCACACCAGCCGGGCTCAAAGACAATTATTGAGCACCTGCTCAGCGCAAGGCTCTGCGGACGGAGGAGAAAGGACGGACCGTGACTGCCTTTGCCACGGAGACACAGCCGGCAGGGGAATGTACACCTGAATGCAGGAGGTCAGTGCAGGGGGAGGCACGGCTCTGAGGCAGGAGCATCTTAGCGGAGGGAGGGAAGCCGAGATGGCACCGAGGACATTTCAGCCCAGAGGAGAGGTAGGGGTGCCAAGCACTGGGAGACCCTCGGCAGCAGGAGGGGGGGCGGGGGCTGAGGCTGTGCGCCTACAGGGGAGCAGTGAGATGTTTCATAATCCTTTATCTGAAAAACAAAAGCAATACAGTTGGCCAGGCTGACATGGCTCAGTGGCTGAGCATTGACCTATGAACCAGGAGGTCACAGTTCAATTCCCAGTCAGGGCACATGTCTGGGTTGTGGGCTCGATCCCCAGGGCGGAGGGGAGGGGGAGTGCAGGAGGCAGCCAATCAGTGATTCTCTCTCATCACTAATATCACTGATGTTTCTATCTTTCTCTCCCTCTTCCTTCCTCTCTGAAATCAATAAAAATATATTTTTAAAAAAAGAAAAAAAAGAAAAGCCGAAACTGGTTTGGCTCAGTGGATAGAGCATTGGCCTGCGGACTGAGGGGTCCCGGGTTCGATTCCGGTCAGGGGCATGTGCCTTGGTTGCGGGCACATCCCCAGTGCGGGGTGTGCAGGAGGCGGCTGATCAATGTCTCTCTCTCATCGATATTTCTGACTCTGTCCCTCTCTCTTCCTCTCTGTAAAAAATCAATAAAATAAAAAAATAAAATAAAATTTGGCTCTCAAAAGAAATTTCAATCTTTGAAAAAAAAAACCCAAAACAAAACAGAAAACACAAGAGCAATGCACTTGGACCAGCTTTCAGGGACCTCTGCTGCCAGCCCCCCCCCCCCGCCCGCTGGCCTCGCTGCCAGGAGCCCTGGCGGGCTTTCCACCGTCCTGCCCCGGAGCCGGAGCCCAGGCGCCCGCTGCCGGGCCTGGGCCACTCCCTGCCTCCGCGGGCGCTGCTGCCCGGGGCCGGCCCCCTGCTGTGTCATCATTTCTCTCTGCGGCGCCGCCCGCAGCCCAGGAAGCTTCCTCCCCGCGGCGGGAGTCAGCGGAAACTCCGGCTGTGCGGCCCGCAGCCTCACCTCTCACCTCTGCCCGGCGCTCACTTTCACTGCCGCCGCCGGGGCTCTCCGGCCCCGAGGGGCCCGCCGCCCCGCCGCCCCCGGGCTGCTCTCCGGCACCGAGGGGCCCGCCGCCCCGCCGCCCCCGGGCTGCTCTCCCGCACCGAGGGGCCCACGCCCCTGCGCCGGGGTCGCCTCGCTGCCGCTCGCAGGGAGACCCCCTGGTCTCCAGAGCGAGGGAGCCCGGGCCCAGCCCTGCTCCGCGGAGGGAAGGGAGCTGCGCCCGCCCCGAGGGCTGCGGGTGCCTTTCCCGGGGACACGCGTGGCGGCCCCAGGGGCCGAGCCGGGGCTTTCTCACCCATAACGCGGGGTGGCAGGCCGGGCGCCCGCTGCCCGCTGCCCGCTGTGCCCGCCCGCCCCTCGCCCTCCGCCCTTCCCTGGTCCTGCCTGCTTCCTTCCCGGGCGGCCCGGCGGGCGGCTCAGGGCTGAGCGTGGACCTAGGAGCCAGGAGGTCAGGATTCGATTCCCCATCAGGGCAAGGCCGGGTTTCGGCCTCCATCCCTAGTGGGGGGCGTGCAGGGGGCAGCCGGTCAATGATTTTCATCAATGATGTTTCTCTCTCCCCTTCCTCCTCTCAGAAATCAACAAAAAAAGTAAAAAAAACATGAAAGGGTTCTCGGTTGCCTGTGTCTGTGAGTATGCAGAGTTGCATCCACGTGTCTGTCCTGTTAGACAGAATGCCCCACGGACAGAGCCTGATCCCACCTCCTGGGCCTCGCCATCCCCTGAGGACACAAGCCCCCTGGCGCCCTCGCCCTCACCCTGGCCTCACCCTGGCCACGCCTGCCCTCGGGCCCCACGCCCTGGGGTAGACTGTGTCTCCGCCCTGGGCGGCTCCTCCCGCCCGGACTCCCGCCGGCTACCTGCGCGGTGCCCCGTGTGGGCGCCCGGTGTGGGCGCCGCCTGAGAACCGTGCCCCACTTCCTGTGTTTGCATGGGCTCTGGGAGCAGTTCACACTCGCTGCTCCGTTCCCACAGGGCCACGCTGCAATCAAAACACGGGGAGGAAGCGAGGGTGCGAAAGGCTCAGCGGCACACGCCGCACCTGGCCCAGCGCCGTGCGCAGCGCCGCCCGCCCGCCGGCCAGGTGCCGGCCTCGCTCGGCGAAGTCTACGGGAGCACGTTGTGTGTGGGGGAGGGGCGGGGGGCGCGGCCCACAGAGGCGGCTCGGACCTTGCTCTGCGATCATGCTCCCCATCATCCCAAGCGAGGAGCTGAGCCTCAAAAGCCGGGCCAGGAAATGGGGGACACCTGTAATAGTATCAGCTGTAAAGTTAACAATATTTTTTAAGTATGGCCAGGGCCCAGCCAGTGTGGCTCAGTGGTTGTGCATCGTCCTGTAAAACAGGAGGTCAGGGTTCAATTCCCCGTCAGAGCACGTGCCTGGGCTGTGGGCTCGAACCCCAGTGTGGGGCATGCAGGAGGCAGTCGATCCATGATTCCTTCTCATCATGGATGTTTCTCTCTCTCCCTCTCTCTGAAATCGATAAAAAATACCAAAAAAAAGGTATGACCAAGGATGTTGCCAGGATCTCCTGCATGAGGCATTTGAGGATGAAATACATGCCCCCAGGTTCGATTCTGGCCAAGGGCATGTCCCTTGGTTGTGGGCACATCCCCAGTAAGGGGTGTACAGGAGGCAGCTGATCAATGATTCTCTCTCAATGATGTTTCTAACTCTCTCCTTTCCTGTCTGTAAAAATCAATAGAATATATATATATATATATATATATATATATATATATATATATATATATTAATAATCTTACATTTCCTATATGAGTCATCTAATTCCTACATGGATTTATATCCCATATTTCTTCCTGATCTGTGTCCTTGGAGTGGCAAAAGCTAAGGTGAATATATCAATGGATTGGAGGGCAGGAATATTGGGGGGGGCGGGGAGAACACAGGGGGGTCCTGGGGACAGCACTCTCCTTCTCCGGCCTTGGGGGCCCCCCTGAGTAAAAACCTACTCTAGCTGGGTAGGCATCCAGGAAGCTACCGATTCAGACACCAACAGGCTCGTTCTCAGCGGAGCATCATTATCTTCTTTGGTCGGGAAAGCTCTGTGGCTGTTTGTGTTTCGTGCTTTGGTAATTTGGGTAATTCCATTTTTGTCCTCTATTAAAATCTTAGTGTTCTTCCATTTGAAAATTTCTCACCTATTTCTTCTAAACTTGAGCTGAAGAGGGTTTGGCTCAGTGGGTAGAGCGTTGGCCCACAGACTGAAAGGTCCCGGGTTAGATTCCAGCCGAGGGCACAGGTCCGGGTTGCGGGCTTGAACCCCGCAGGAGGCAGCCGATCCATGATTCTCTCTCGTCATGGATGTCTCTCTCTCCCTCTCTCTCCCTCTCTGAGATCAGTAAAAATATATTTAAAAAGTGAAGAGGGAACAGGTTTTGTCCCAGCCTGGGCGAAAGGGTGGTGGCGAGCAGGGTGGCCGGATCCCAGGGCGCCCGGGGCATGAGGTCCCCAGGACGAGGCCTTCGGCGAAGACAGGGTGGTGAGGCTCGGGGAGTGGTGCTGAGGTTCCTGTTCCCTGGCTGGAGTTTCCCTCGTCGCCCCGCGGGCCGTGGTTTGGTGACGAGGGTGGACTCCCTGCCTGGAAGCTGGGAGGTCCAGGGAGGAGGGGGCCTGTACACGAGTCAAAGCCCCAGTGAGACAGCGACTGCCAGGAAAGAGCTGACATGCTTGACTAGCACAAAGGCTACGGGGATTTTCCCTCTTTCTAAAAAAAAAAAAAAAAGAACACACACACACACACACACACACACACACACAGACCCAGTGGAAAAAAAAGTGATGAGTTGCGAGGCGGGCAGCGGTCCTACGCAGCCGGAGGCAGCCACAGCTCATTTGCTTAAATTTGCACCTGTCGCTGCCACCTCTGCATAGGTACCGGCGGAGCTCCCAGCACCAGGCGGCGAGCGGCCAGCGTGGACCAGCAGCCACAGCATGAGCTACCCCTTGGCCCTGGACATGGACTTCATCGTCGACTACAACCTGGAGGGCCTGGTGAGCAGGCCCCGGGGAATTCTGATACTTTGTGGCCAGGGCCCAGAGAGGGAGAGCCTGGCGTCCCCTCCCAGCCTGGCTGGACGGAGTCCACACAGACCCCGGCCATTCCAGGACGGGCGCGTAAGCAGAGCCGTGTCTACACAGACACCCTTTGGCGGAGCGGGGAGTGGGGCAGCTCTGAGACGGGAACGCCCTCCTTGCCTCCGGGCGGGGGCAGGGATGCAGCCTGGGAAGAACGGGGTTTCTTCACCTCCGGGTGCGCACTGCGGCCGACCACGCGTGTGCACACACCCACCGCCTGCCAGACAGTCTGTTGTGGGCACGCCGTGCTGGTGGGGACTGCTCTCCGCCCCGCAATGGCTGTGGCCCGGCCGAGAAAAGACAGGTCCCTCCCCGAACTCTCAGACAGTCGTCACTGCTAAACGGGAGAAGCGTGAGTCAGGTGGCCGCTGGGGAGCACCTGGGCCGGGGCCGGGGCCCAAGGTGGTGAGCGGACGGGGTCCATCCTGGGACACGGGGTGCCTCCTGCAGGACTGACCCCCAGAGCCCCGCCGCTCTGCCACCGCCCCTCTCCGGGCGCCAGGGCGCAGTGCGGCTTCCCGGCCCAGGGTGTGTGCGGAGCGTCTCCGCCAGAGGATGCTTTAGGGATCTTCTGGAAACTTCTTTGTGGCCTTTTCCCCTTTCCCCACAGCCAATGGCTGGACCATGAAGGAGCCAAACCCTTTCTCCTCACCTAAACCTCACCCCCCAGCTCCCTGGCTGAGTCCACGGCGGAGCTCCATCCACCGCCCCCTCGCCTGCCTGGTCCTGGGTGTGCCCGCCGGGGAGGCGCCGAGGGGGCTCCCTGCCTGAGTCCGGCCTGAGCCGGGAACAGTAGAGCCAGAACCACGCGTCTGCTCAGACGGTGAAATGGAAGCCTGGCCTCTTCACGCAGCGCCCACAGCTCAGGCCGCGAGCACGGGCCAGGCCCAGGGCTCCGCCTGGGGCTGGTGCTGAGCTCCCGTCGGACCCCGCCCGCGGCCCGGCCGCCCCGCCCATCGCGCTGACCCCAGTGCTGACCCAGTTGCTGCAGGAGCCTGCGACAGGCCCCGGTCCGGCTTCTGAGAAGCCTCACCATTTCCCCTAACTGCCCGCCCGCCGCCGCGCTCCACTGCCTGACCTACTAGGCAGGTGGAGCGGGGGAGGGCAGGCCGCTCCGGCCGGCCGCGCCGGGAGCCGCTGTGTCAGTCACTGCGGCGGCCGCGGCAGGTGTCCCGTGAGGACGCTCCCAGCGCCCGCCTGGCGCACCTTCACCAGCTGTTGGCGCCCTCGGGCTGTGCCCACCAGCACGGCCCACCCCGGCGGGAGGCCGCGGGAGCCGAGGGGGGATCTTGCCCGTAGTTGCTTCGGAGGGAGTGTGGCCGGTCTGGGATTTACCGAAGGTCTCGGCGCGTCCCCTAGGCGTTAGGCCGGCTCCGGGCTGCGGCTCCTGCCCCGCGGCCCGGCCCACCTGCCCCTGGGCCAGAGCTGCTCTCCAGGCCCACGCCGGGCGAGGCCGCTCACCCTGCGTCCTTTCTCTCTGCACACCCAGGGTCAGGGCCAAGAAGCCAGGTCCCGGGGGCGTGCCAGGGCCCCATCCTGCCGGGAAGGCAGACGAGCGAAGCCTGGCCCGCGGGCACCGGGACCTGAGAGCAGGCGCCTCCCCACGGCAGGACCCCAGCACCTCTGGGGGGGCAGCATGAACGGCACCTCCAGCCCACCCTGCGCCCGGGGAGCGGCTCCAGAGCAGGAGAAGCTCCCCAGGCCCAGCTCCTGACCCTCCCCAGCGGGCTCTAGGCCGCAGATCCCGTCCCGCCATCTCACCTCCCCTCTCCCGGGGGCGGCGAGGGCGGAGAGGGCCCCGGTGCACGCGTTCCTGGGCTGCAGCTGGGGGAGGGAAGGAGCCCCTGCGGTGAGGTCACAGTCCCAGGAGCAGCCCAGGGTAGGCCGCTGGTGTGATGGAGGGGTTGGAGGTGAGGGAGCCCCAGGGCCAGCCCAGGAGGTCAGCACTGGGGCATCTGGGCTCAGGTGCAGCCGCAGCCCCCGGGCGCTCCCTGCCGTGAGGCCGGGCCACTACGCGCCGGAAGGCGAGGCTCTCGGACGGCAGACTCTGGCCGCGTCTCCAGCGTGCCTGTGCACCCCGAGGGGCATCAGCCTGTCCCTCCGCTGCGTGCTCGGCTCTGTCTCCAGAGTGCAAATTGGTGTGGGGAGCCCAAGGGGACCCCTAACGTAAAGACTGGGTGCAGAAGGAGGACAGCCTGAAGTCTCCCCTCAGAACCACGGCCAGAGGCCTGCCCTGTTCCTGAGAGCAGAAACCGGGTAAAGGAGGAGCCGGGGCGCCCCTGACAGGGCGAGGAGAGAAGAAGCTTGGCACAGGGGAAGCCAGCGACCCAGGTGTCTTTTGGGGAGTCTGGTCCTCCAAAGGAAGGGTGGGGGCCCTGGCCGGTGTGGCTCAGTGGATAGACCTTCAGCCTGGAAACTGAAGGGTTCTATTTTGGTCAAGGGGACATGCCAGGGTTGCAGCCTCGAACCCGGTAGGAGGTGTGCAGGAGGCAGCCAATCCATGATTCACTCTCCTCATTGATGTTTCCCTCTCTCTCTCCCTCCCCCTTCCTCTCTGAAATCAATAAAGAAACATTCAGAGGAAGAGACCCCTGTCCTCACCCTCAGCCCAGGCTCATTCTCCCAGCCCCCAGCCCCTCCTCACGGGCAGAATGAGAGAGAGGCACCACTGACTCCACTCACAGCTCCTGCCTCTCGGCCGGGCGTCCAGACGGGGGCCCGCACGGAGGCACGCGTGTGCTCCCTGTGTCAGCCGTGTCCACGCCTGTGTGTAGACGCTCTGCCTCCGGAGTCCCGGCTCTGCCCTGCCCCCAACTCGGGGCTGAGAAGCAGAGTCAGGGCGGCGTTCATTGGCTGCAGGATAGACAAGTGAGAAAACAAAACACGCCCCACCCAGGTCCCACCTCACGAAGGCTGGGCCGGGCTCAGCTCCGCCCTGCGCGGGCGCAGCCAGAGCACCCAGCCCCGGGAGCTGGGAGCACAGGGCGCCGAGGGCAGGGCGCAGCCTCCTTCTGGAGTAGGAATCCCTTCCCACACCCGGGGCTCAACCTCCTCTTCCTCCCAAGACCCCCGCCTCCCGATGTTGGCGCGTCTGCCTGTTCCAGGGTTCTTTCTCCTCCGCCGGAGCCCCGCTCCTCGGTCAGCCCTCAGCCGCACACACAGCCCGCCGGCCCTCTCGCCCACTGGGCTCCGTCAGTCCTCCAAGGAGACGCCTCTCCAAGACTCATGTCTGCTCTTCACTCCGGACCTGAGGTGTCCCCCCACTCCAGCTGTCCACCGTGTCCACACCAGACAGGGTGGGCTGGGGCCGGACGGCCGCCCGCACACTTCCGTTCACCGAGGGCAGGCAGGGCCTTTGTCCTGCCGGGGCCACGTGGGTATTAATAAGATCATCCCCAGGCCACCCAAAATTACCCCCTTAGCCCGGCCATGTTGACCTATGAACCAGGAGGTCACAGTTCGATTCCCGGTCAGGGCACATGCCAAAGTTGGGCTCGATCCCCAGTGAGGGGTGTGCAGGGGGCAGCCAATCAACTATTCTCTCTCATCACTTGTGTTTCTATCTCTCTCTCCCGCTCCTTTCCTCTCTGAAATCATTAAAAAATAAAAGAGTTGGCCCTAACTGGTTTGGCTCAGTGGATAGAGCGTTGGCCTGTGAACTGAAGGTCCCAGGTTCGATTCCGGTCAAGGGCATGTACCTTAGCTGCGGGCACATCCCCAGTGGGGGGTGAGCAGGAGGCAGCTGATCGATGACTCTCTCTCATCGATGTTTCTAGCTCTCTATCCCTCTCCCTTCCTCTCTGTACAAAATCAATAAAATATATTTTAAAATATACATATATTTAAAAAAAGAAAAGAAAGAGAGAGAGAGAGAGAGAGAGAGAGAGAGAGAGAGAGAGAGCTGGCCATGCAGTGAGGAGCAGGTGACAAGGCGCACTCATGGAAGAAGGGATGAGGTGAAGCCAAAGGAAGCGAAAGGGAAGGATGGGGGAGGTGTGGAGCCGTGACCTTGGCGGAGGCCCAGGCCTCAGGCGGCCAGGATGCTCTCAGAGGAGACAGGCTGTGCTGGAGCGGCAGGCAGGCAGGCTGACGCCACACAATGAGATGTGCGGTTTGAAAGGTCAGAGGAATATGTATGTTGGTGAAATTAAAGGCCCTTTGGAGGCATTGAGACCTCAGCCTGCAATCCCAGGGTTTTCGAATGGAAAGAACCGTTTCTTAAACAAAAGCCTTAGGGGACAGGCCACCTGAGTGGAGGCGCCGCCGTGTGAAGGGAGGGCTGGGGGCTGGGAGCCCCGGAACCCGGTGTGGGGTGCCCAAGCCGGGGGAGTGTAGCCGGAGGGTTGGCTCTCTTCCCTGAGGGAATGTGGAGGCGAACCCCACTTCTTTCTGAGCCCCCCATTGTATCCTGTTGTGTGAATGTGTGACGGTGGCTACTTGAATCTTTTTCTTTTAAAATCTTCCTTGTTTAAAGTATTACCCGTGTCCCCTCCCCCCCATTCATCCCCCCGGCCCCAGGCCCTCGGCCCCTATTGCCTGTGTGCGTGGCCGATGCTTACACACACCTGCCTTCCTTGGCTGACCTCTCCCCACCGCCCACCCTCGGCCTCCCCCTGGCTGTTCTCGCCCCTCAGGTTATGTTGTTCATTAGGTGCCGCCTCTGAGAGGTCCCGTGGCACTGCCCTCTCTCTGCCCGCTTGTCCTCAGCATCACGCCCAGGTCCAAGGCTTAGTCCGACCCGGAGGCGCTTTCACGCAGACATGACATTCCCTGTCAGAGGGTTTGCCGTTCAGTGCGAAGTGGGGAAGCAAGAAAAAGAAAACACCATGTTTCTGGGAAAAGCGGGAGCCAGCAGGGCCTGGTGGTGGGATTTGGGTTTGAAGTCCCTCCTCTGGTGAAGCCGGGCAGTGAGCCGGGCATTGGCACCAGGGGACGGGCCTGGCAGGGGGGTGGGCAGAGGATGGGCCCGGCACTAATGCACCCCTCACCCGCTCCTCCAGTCACCAGCCCTGGGCCAGGAGCAAAGGCCTGACTGGGGCCCGGGAACCGGGCCTGGGGGCCGCACACGGCTGTGCAGGACCCCGCTCTCTGGAGGGGCACACGGGACCCCAGGACACTTCGGGCCCCTCCGCCCCTCCCGCCCTGCCGCTCTGACTGTAGACACCTGTTGGTTCTCACTGGTTTGAAAACGCCACGGAGAGGGGACTGTGAGGCAGAGGCGGGAAGGACAGCCCTGGGGAGGCGGTGGAGCAGGTGCAGGCCAGCTGTGAGTGAAAGGTATGAAAAGGCACAGCCACCCCCTCTTCCTTTGCGGTTAGCTGGGTAAGCAACCTGAGTGCCGGGCAGGGAGGAAGGAGGGAGGAGGAGGGGGAGGAGGAAGCTGGGGCAGGGGCGCTTCCGGACAGAGTGGGCACAACCCTCCCTGGGAGCAGGCTCCTCCCTCCCTCCCTCCCCCTGGCCTGGTCTCCCTCCCTTTGGCTGTGAGGCCCCTGGGGGCGCTGAGAGGAGCGGGAGCTCTGGTGATGGGAGGGGGCGGGAGGGAAGCCCAGGCTCTGGCCCTGGTGGGGGCGGCACTGGCTCCGGAGTCAGATCAAGTGGCTCAAACAGCCCGATCCTGAGCCAGGCGCACTGGCAAAGCAGGAGCATCGCCCGCAGGGCTGTCGTTAATGATGGAGACGGAGGCGCTGCTCAGCTCGGGGCGCGCGGCGGCCGGGAGAGGGCGCACCCAGCAGCCTGGGCAGCCCGGGCTTCACGAGCGGAGCAGGCGCTCTGGCCCCGGAGCCATCCCCTCTGGAGGCGGGTTCCAGCCTCCGTGCCGGGACACAGACAGGGTCATGTCCAGGCGCAGTCCTTCAGCGTGTGGCCCGTGTCCTCCCGCCTCCATCACTCCCCTGAGCGATCAGTCCCTTTTATTTTTTATTTTATTTTATTTATTTTTTATTTTTTTAAAATAAATTTTTATTCATATTATTACAAGTGTTCCTTTCCCCCCCCTTCCCACCCCACCCTCTGCCCTTTCCCCACCCCCCATTGTCCTCATCCATAGGTGCACAGTTTATGTTCAGTCTCTTCCCACATCCCCCTCTCCCCTTTTCCCCAAGAATCATTAATTCACTTCCCTTCCATACCTCTGATTCTATTATATTCAACAGTTAATATTGTTCATCAGATTTTTAGATTTTTTTTTTAATTTCCTTGGTTTTTAGATTCACTTGTTGATAGTTACGTATTTGTTGTTCATAATTTTTATCTTTATTTACTTTCTCTTCTGAAAGAACCCCCTTCAGCAATTCATATAATTCTGGTTTGGTGGTGATGAACTCCTTTAGTTTTTTTTATTAGTGAAGCTCTTTATCTGACCTTCGATTCTGAGTGATAGCTTTGCTGGGTAGAGTATTTTTGGCTATAGGTTCTTGCTATTCATCACCTTGAATATTTCTTGCCATTCCCGTCTGGCCTGCATGGTTTCTGTTGAGAAATCAGCTGACAATCGTATAGGTGCTCCTTTATAGGTAACCACCTGCTTAGCTCTTGCTGCTTTTAATATTCTCTCTTTGTCCTTTGCTCTTGGAATCTTAATTATGATTTGTCTTGGTGTGGTCCTCTTTGAATTCCTCTTATTTGGAGTTCTGTGCACTTCCTGGACTTGTAAGTCCAATTCTTTCCCCAGGTGGGGGAAGTTTTCTGTCACTATTTCTTTCAGTATGTTTTCGATATCTTGCTCTCTCTCATCTTCTGGGACCCCCATGATTCTGATGTTGGATCGTTTGAAGTTGTCCCAGAGGTTTCTTACATTATCTTCAATTTTCTGGATTCTCTTGCCTTCTAGCTTCTGCAGAGGAGTGTCTTCTGGCTCTTTATGTTCCAAATCTTTGACTTGATTCTTGCGATCTTCTATTCTGTTTTTAGGACTCTGTATAATATTTTTTATTTCAGACAATGTATTCTTTATTTCTTGTTGATCCCTTTTCATATCCTCATAGGTCTCATTTATTTTATCGGCCTTTTCTAGGATACTCTTGAAAAACCTTATAAGTGTGGTTTTGAACTCTATATCCAGTCGCTTTTTGTCTTCCATTTCTTTCGTTTGTGATCTATTTGGTTTAGGCATTTTCGCAGGCAGCTTTTCTGATGGGGCGGGGTTTCAGGGTGGAGCCTACAGCCTTGGCTTCCGTCAGCCCCGCCCTATGCGATTCCTGAGACTCAGGATCCTTCAGTACTTGTTGCAAGCGCCTCTGAGAGAAAGGTGCCCTCGATTTTCGCCTGCTGCCAAACTGTCTATGCTCTCCCCCAATGAGCCCGGAACTGGGGTTCAGTTCAGTTGGAAGTGGAGTTGGAGATGGTGTTCAGAGCAGTCTGGAGCCCCTGTCTCCTTCCCGCCAGGGCAGTCCTACGGCACAGCCGGCCGTCCCTTCTCTGCGCGCAGTGTGCGCGCCTCTGGGACCTCCTTTCGCCGCTTCCCCGGGTCCCGCCTTACAGCCCAGCTCCCTCTGGATGAGCCTGGGTCCCCGGGGTCTGGCCTAGAACGGGGGTTCAGAGCAGTTGGGGGCCCAGCACAGTCGGAGTTTTATCTCCTTCCCGCTAGGGAACGCCAGCCAGGCACTCGGCCCCCCTCCTCTCCGGCTCCGTCCTCTCCGCGCGCCGCGTGTCTCTGTACCTTTACAGCTCCTCCGCGCTTCCTTCTGGTTTTCTCCTTGCTTCTCGTTGTAGAATTTCCAGTCAGTCGACTTTCCTGTAGTTCTGGGTAATGTCCATTTTATATTTTAGTTGTATTTTATTGAAATTGTTGCGTGCGGCTGCGGCTAGGTGCCTACCCGAGCAGCCATCTTGTATTCTCCCCCTTTTATTTTTTAAAATGTATTTTTTATTTCAGAGAGGAAGGGACAGGGAGAGAGAGAAACATCATGATGAGAGAGAATCACTGACCTGCTGCCTCCGGCACGCCCCCTTCTGGGGATCAAGCCTGACTGGGAACTGAACCGTGACCTGGTCCAGAGGTGACGCTCAGCCCCTGAGCCACAGCAGCCAGGCCCCTCAGTCTCGTCCACAGGTGGAGACTGAAGTGGGAAGAGGCACTCAGCGATGTGGTCAGGGACCCCGAGGGGCGTGGGGCGGTCAGTGGACCCCGGGGAGAGCAGGCCAGCCAGGTGGCGGGCTCAGCACAGTCTGCGGGGAGGGGGCCCTCCCCGGGAGCCAGGCGGGTCTCAGTTCTCTGCCTTCCTGTCTCCTCGCCCTGCCCCCAGGAACTAGGAAACTACAGCGACAGCACAGACACCGCCCCCGTGGAGAGCCACGTCTGCGCGGCGGCCGAGGGGCCCCTGCTGACCTCCTTCAAGGCCGTGTTCATGCCCGTGGCCTACGGCCTGGTCTTCCTGCTGGGGCTGGCGGGCAACATCCTGGTGCTGGCCGTGCTGGAGCGGCACCGGCACACGCGCAGCTCCACCGAGACCTTCCTGTTCCACCTGGCGGCCGCCGACCTGCTGCTGGTGCTCATCCTGCCCTTCGCCGTGGCCGAGGGCTCGGTGGGCTGGGTGCTGGGCGCCGTGCCCTGCAAGGCCGTGATCGCGCTGCACAAGGTCAACTTCTACTGCAGCAGCCTGCTGCTGGCCTGCGTGGCCGTGGACCGCTACCTGGCCGTGGTGCTGGCCGTGCACACCTACCGCCGCCGCCGCCGCCGCCTCTCCGCGCACGCCGCCTGCGGGGCCGTGTGGCTGGCCGGCGGCCTCCTGGCCCTGCCCGAGCTGCTGTTCGCCAAGGTCAGCCAGCCCACGCGCAACGCCTCGCTGCCGCTCTGCACCTTCTCCCAGGAGAGCCGCGCCGAGGCCCGCGCCTGGTTCACCGCCCGCTTCCTCTACCACTTCGGCGGCTTCCTGCTGCCCATGCTGGTGATGGGCTGGTGCTACGCGGGCGTGGTGCGCAGGCTGTGCCAGGCCCAGCGGCGCCCGCAGCGCCAGAAGGCGGTCAGGGTGGCCATCCTGGTGACCAGCGTCTTCTTCCTCTGCTGGTCGCCCTACCACGTGGCCATCTTCCTGGACACGCTGGCCCGGCTGCAGGCTGTGGGCGACAGCTGCGCACTGCACCGCTACCTGAGCGTGGCCATCACCGGCGGCGAGTTCCTGGGCCTGGCCCACTGCTGCCTCAACCCCGTGCTCTACACCTTCGCGGGCGTCAAGTTCCGCAGCGACCTGTCGCGGGTGCTGGCCAAGCTGGGCTGCGCCGGGCCCGCCGGCCTCTGCCAGCTGCTGCCCGCCTGGCGCAGGAGCAGCCTCTCCGAGTCCGAGAACGCCACCTCCCTCACCACCTTCTAGGGCTCAACCCTTCTTCTCTGACTTCTACGGGGCGCCCTGACTCTGGAAACTGCGGGCCTGGGACCCCACCAGCTCGCCTGGCCAGCAAGGCGGCCGAGCTGCCCCCACCCCCACTGGCTCCCCTCCCCCGGGCTGGGCTGGGGTCCGGGAGGGAAAGGACTCAAAGGCCCAAAGGCACCGGCCAGCTGAGGCGCTGGGCTGGGCCCGCCCGCCGTCCTCATCCTAACCAGCCAAAGCTGAGACAAGTCTGCTTCTGGCCCACCAAAGCGGAAAGCCATCAGCCCCCAGAATGTGCTCGTCTCCTAGGCCACCAGCCTCTGCAGCTACGGCCTCCTCCCACCGCCCCAGAGGGGCTAGGCTGAGCGCGGGTGGAGGGGAGGCTGAGGAAGGCTGGTGTGGCCTCAGCCTGACAGTCTCGGACACACACAGCCCTCCCGCCGGCCTCTGGACCAGCACGAAGCTCAGACCCACTCGATCGGGCAGCTGCACAGCCTGACCACACGGCCCTGGCCAGCTCCGCGCTCCTGGCCCCGGAGGGCGGACTGGACCAGACCGTCCCCAGGGAACCAAGGCCGAGCAGGCAGCCAGGAGCCAGCCCGGGAGAAGGGACCGCCTGCCCGCCAGGAGGGGCTTCCACCCAAAGCCGCACCCTCTGCCCACGCGGCCGGCGGCAGGGCTGGGCCAGCGCTAGGACCGGTGTGCGGGCCCTCGCGGGGGACGCCAGAGCAGCCGCTGGAGCCCTCTCCCCGTCCCCCCAGCCCCAGGCCGGGCTGCACAGACGCCTGAGGGAGGGAGGGAGGAGACGGGCGGCAGGGAGCCCAGCCCCCAGGAGGCTGCTCTCAGAGGGAACTCTGCACTGCCTGCGCCCCTCCGGCCCCAGCCTCCGGCCCAGCCTGAGTGGGAGAGCGGGCCCTGCTCCTGCCAGGCTCCACGCAGCCCCCGCCACACCCGGAGGCCTGCGGGAGGGAGGCAGCCGTCTCGGCGTCCAACACAAGCTGGGTGGCGAGGAGCCAGACATGGAAGCAGAGGCAGAGATCAGGCTTACATTTTCTCTTTTTAATAAAAAGGCACCTATAAAACAGGTCAGTACAGTACAGGCAGCACAGAGACCCCCAGAACAAGCCTAGAAATAGTTTCAAAATAAAAACCCAAAGGATGTCTTCACATATTGTATTTATATATTTATATTTATATATATTTATATAATGGTACAAAATGGCTGGGATGGCCGTGGACGGAGGAGGCTGGCCTGGAGCTTACGGGAAGCTACTCTGACAGCAGGTGGGAGGGAGTGCCGCCCAGGGTCTGTCCCTCCCCTGGCGGGCACGTGGGGAGTCGGCTCACAGCCGAGCGGAGGCAGCACAGGCAGCGCCTGGCTGGACGGGGCAGTGGCTCCTGGACACGGGCCTGGGGCCCACGGCCAGGCCGGGGAGGCGCTGCCCCTGGCTGAGTGGCTGAGCACAGCACTGAGGGGGGTCCCTTTGTGACAGCTGCCAGGGGGCCGGCCCGTCAGGCTGGCAGAGGCCCTGGCAGACACCTTGCCTAGATGTGGTCCTGGGGGCCGGGGAGGCCTGCCCCCAAGGCAGGAAGGGAAGTTTGAAAACGAGTGGGGGGGTGCACAGCACCCATGTGTATGGTTCAGCTCGACAGCGGTGGGTGGGAGCTCGGAGGGGGAGACAGGAGTGCGCCCGGGTGGGCACAGCCCTGCCCTGGGCAGGCGGAGGCCAGCCGGGCGCTCTGTCCGGCTCTCTAGTCTGCCTCGGGGCAAAGGCCGTGGGAGGACAGCTGGGCCACCCCGATCTTCCTCCTTTGGTGAGACCGGACCCAGAGCCACAGGCACAGGCCCCTGGGCCCCCGCTGTCCCCACGGTCCACTCGGGCACAGCTTCTGCCGTCCCTCTCCTCTCCCTCCCCTCAGCCTAGGACCCAGGACCAAGTTCTGGCCAAGATGTAGCAGCAGGGACACCAGCCATCCACAACCGGAAGCCACACACACACACTCTCACACTCTCTCTCCTGAATCAGTCAGCAGCCCGCTGTCCACAGGTATCAGCCCTGCTGGGCTCACCAGGGAAAAGCCAGGTGGTCTGACCTCAGTTCAGGTGTGGGCCGTGTCAGGTGTGGGCCCTGTCAGGAGTGAGCCATGTCAGGTGTGACCGTCAGGTGTGGGCCATGTCAAGTGTGACCGTCAGGTGTGGGCTGTCAGGTGTGACCGTCAGGTGTGAGCCATGTCAGGTGTGGGCTACCAGGTGTGGACTGTCAGGTGTGGGCCGTCAGGTGTGAGCCGTCAGGTGTGGGCCGTCAGGTGTGGGCCGTCAGGTGTGGGCTGTCAGGTGTGAGCTGTCAGGTGTGGGCTGTCAGGTGTGAGCTGTCAGGTGTGAGCTGTCAGGTGTGGGCTGTCAGGTGTGAGCTGTCAGGTGTGGGCTGTCAGGTGTGAGCTGTCAGGTGTGAGCTGTCAGGTGTGGGCTGTCAGGTGTGGGCTGTCAGGTGTGAGCTGTCAGGTGTGGGCTGTAAGGTGTGGGCTGTCAGATGTGAGCTGTCAGGTGTGGGCTGTTAGGTGTGGGCTGTCAGGTGTGGGAGGTCATCTCCCCATGTGGGGGGACCAGAATAGTACCCTCTAGGGACCCAGATGCTGTGGGCAGTGCACAGCTGAGGGCAGTAATTTGAAAGAGGGGGAAGCGCTTCTTTCATCCCTGTTTTGGGTGACCCCTCCCAAAGCACAGGAGTGGGAGCGTGGTGGGAGCCGTGGCAGCGCCCGCGGGCGGGTGTGTGTGTGTGTGTGTGTGTGTGTGAGCCACAGCAGCAGGGAGGGAGGAGGCAGGAAGAACCGGGTGGAGCAGGACCAGGGGCGGGAGAGGATGGAGAGCGGAGGTCACCTCCTCCTCTCCCCTCGAGGACTCCGCACAGGACTGGGAGGCAGAGCTGGGTGACAGGTGCAGACACAGGGATGGGCTCCAGGAGGCTTGGGGAGGGGGTGGGATGGTCTGATGGCCACAATGGAACAACCCCCCCAGAGCCCTCCCCACTGTGTCCCACTCCGCTGCCAGCACGGCTGGTTGCCACAAACGCCATCCCCACACAAGCCCCTCCCACCCTCCCACCCACCCGCCACAGCCCCCGCCATGGCCACGGCCACGGCCCCCGCCGCGGCCGGAAGACACTCTCCAGGTGACACGGTGCCCTCGGCCGCCGCAGGGAGTGCTAGAAGGGCAGGTTGGCCATGCCCCCCGGGCCCGGGAGGTAGCCCACCTGGCTGTCCAGAGACACGCTGCGCTGCCGCAGGGGGTGCACCATGAGGTTCTGCTGGGGCGGGGGGCCCATGAGCGAGCCCTGCGGGGAGAGCATGTGGGGGGGCTGGCCGTACACCTCGCCCCCCACGCCCCGCTGCTTCATCAGCATGAAGTTCTGCTGCGCCACGAGGCCTTGTGGCGGGGACAGCACCCCCTGGTGCAGACCGGGGGGCACCATGCCCTGCTGCGGGGGCACGCCTGTCCTGCCCAGCAAGGACATCTGTCCGGGGTGGCACATGGGCATGTTGAGCCCCCGCTGGACGCCCTGCTGGCCCGGGAGGGTGGGCGCCCGCGAGGGGGTCTGCTCCGCCATCATGTTCTGCAGGTTCATGAGGTGCAGGTTGGGGGGCTGGGCCTTGGGGGGCTGGTTCTCGCTCTTGGGGAAGTACTGGAGGGTGCTGCTGGGCTTCTCCGAGGGGATGATCCGTGACAGGTCGAACTCGGGGATCCCGGTCGGGGTGGGCCGGATCACCTCGCTCAGCTCGGGGTCGTTCAGCACGGACGCCACCCCCGGGAGCATGCCCGCGTACGCGTCGCCCATGCGCCCGGCCATGCCTCTGCCCATCAGGTGCTGCTGGGAGGGCATGGGGCCAGGGGGCTGGCCGGGCAGGTCCTCGGGGGGCAGGGCCATGCCCGGGGGGTAGTGCTGTTGCTGGCCCGGCCCCCCGCCCCCGCCGTGGGGCTGCTGCAGCCGCGGGGGGAAGGGCATCATCGGGGAGGAGCCGGGCCCGGGGCCGCAGGGGGCGCTCAGGGAGTCGGGGCCGCCCGGAGCCATCATCAGGGAGTTGGGAGGCGGGCCCCCCGCCCCCTGAGCACCAGGGTGCAGCGGAATGTTGGGACCCAGAGGGGTGGGCGAGGGGAGCATGGCGGGTGGGGGCTCGTGGGACAGGGGCTGCTGGCCCGGCAGGGGCATGCCCAGGGGGCTCTGGGCGGCGGCGGAGCTCAGGTGCATCGGGTTGGCCTGGTTGGCGCCGATCCCTGTGGGGAAGGGAAGGGATGAGGAGCTGCCTGAGGGCGAGAAGCCGAGAGCCAGGTCTGGTCCAGGTCGCCACGGACAGACTGGGTGCCGGACAGACCCCTCCAGCGCCCCGGGCGGGTTCCCTAAAGGACTGCGAGTGGGAGTGGCCCCAGACATCACCCCCTACTCCGAGGGAGGGCGTGGGGAGCAGTGACAGCGGCAGGCCCCGGGGACTGCCACCATGCCCTCCTGGCCCACAGCTCCCGGCCCCGCCCCGCCCCCTCCCCGTCCCCCGCCCCCGCCCCCTCCCCGCCCCGCCCCCTCCCCGTCCCCCGCCCCCGCCCCCGCCCCGCGCACCTGGCCCGGAGCCCGGCGGCGGGGGCAGCAGGGGCCGGTCGGGCAGCAGCTCGTCGTCGGAGGTGGCGATGGTCTTGATGGCGTTGTGGTAGAGCGGCGTGGAGCTGGGCATGGCGTACTTGGACATCTGGGACATCATCAGCGACAGGGGGTTCTGGGAGGGCGCGGGGTCCGGGGAGGACGTGAAGGGCAGGCTGGGGTTCAGGAGGCCGCCGGCGGGGTTGGCGGGCGGCGCGGAGGAGCTGCCCCGGGGGCCGCCGGGCGGGAGGGCGCCTGCAGGGAGGCAGCAGCGCGACGCGGGTGAGCCTGGCTGCTCGCACTGGGTGCGGGAGACTCAGCCCCCAAACCCCCACCGCCCCTCAGGCACACCTCCTCCAGATGTCCCACTCAACACGGCCTCCCACTGTCCCCGTGGGGCCCAGGCACCGGAGACCCAAGTGTGACCCTCAGAGTGCCTGGGGGCTGCAGTGTTCCCGGGAAGCACAGCAGAGCCGGCCCCGCTGTCCCGGCCCCCCCCCATCGCCCGCCCGTGAGCCCCTGGAGACCCCACGCCGACTCACCCTGCTCCAGGCCGCCCAGGGCGGAGGCGGAGGACATGCCGAGCGGCGGCTGCTTGTTCGCGGGGACCCCGGGGCTGGGCATGGCTGTCTTGGGCGAGGCCACCCAGCCCGGAGAAGGCACCGCCATGGAGGGGGACTTGAGCCTGCTGGGGGAGCCCGTGGGCGAGCGGGCGCCGAGTGAGGAGCCCAGGACCTGGGGCGACTTGAGAGGTCCCGGCGGGTTGGCAGAGGGCAAGGGCACCATCTGCGAGGGGGTCTGGGGCGACTTCAGGTTGGCAGTGGGCGAGGTGACCAGCGGGGAGTGCACCTGGCTAAGGGTGGGCGACTTGAGGTGCCCCATGCCCGGCGAGCCCAGCTGGCTAACACTGATGGTGAGGTCCGAAGGGCGGCGGCCCAGCGCCCGGCTCGGGGCTGCGTGCACAGGCCCCGGGGGCGGGTTGGACGCGGGGGGCAGAGGCATGTGGCTGAGCCGGGTGGTGCCCACGTTGCTCATGGGCACGGAGTTCTGATCGGGACTGAACATGTCCTGGGCGCCGCCCATGTCCTGCGGCAGGGCCTGGTAGGGCCCCTGGCCCCCGGAGAAGCCCTGCTGGCCCTGGCCGGGGAACTGCGAGGGCAGCAGCATCTTCTGCGGGCCGCCCGCCAGGCCGCCGCCGGTCTGCGCCCGCACGCGGGCCAGGTCCTCGGGGCCGAGGCCCTGCGGCCCCAGCATGTCCCCGGGGCCCCGCATCTTCTGCGCCATCAGCATCTGCTGCTGCGGCGTCATCTGCACATTCAGGTTCATGTTCATGTTCATGTTCACGTTCATGTTCATGTTGAGGTTGCCCGGCCCCAGGGGGGCGTCCACCTCCCTCAGCCCGGACTGCCCCATGGGGGGGCTCAGGAGGCCCCGGCCTCCGCCGAAGTCCATGCCCATGGGCGTGCCCGTCAGGCTCTCGCCGCCCGCCATCTGCCCGGGGAACATGGCCGGGTCCATCTGCCGGTGCGCCTGCATCACCCGCTCCATGTCCACGCCCTGCCCGCCGCCGCCGGCCATGCCCAGGGGGCGCGGCACGCCCAGGGCCCGCTTCTCCAGCAGCTGGTGCCGCAGCAGCTCCTCGCGCACCCGGGGGGCCATGAACCGCTCCGCTTCGCCCTGCCCACCTGGGTAGGGCACGGGGTTCTGAGCAAAGTTGCCGGGCCCCCCCATGGGGGGTAAGTCTTCGGTCCAGCCCATGCCCGGCCTCACAGGCCTCTGCATGGCATTCATAGGCACCTCCATGGGCATGCCCTGCATGCCCCCAAAACCGGGCACCCGCTGCATCTGGTTGCCTGGGAAGCGGGGGCCGGGGAAGGGAGGCCCGCCCCGGAGCTGGATGGGGTCGTGGCCGTCCATGGCGCCGCGCAGCTGGGCGCCCATGCCGGGCGGCCACGGGTCCCCGGGCTTGCTGTGGTAGGGCGGCGGCGGCCCCCGCACCATCACGGCGCCCATGCCCATCACGTCCTGCAGCGGGCGGCCCCCGTGGAGCCCGATCTGCTCCTCCTTCCGCCGCTTCTCCTCGTAGTACTCCTCCTGCAGCTTGCGCCAGGCCACCTGCTCGGGCGTCAGGCTGTCCTGGCCCAGCCTCTGCATCATCATGTTCATCTGCTGCCCCATGTCCCCGCCCGGGGGCTGCCCCGGCACCTCGTGCTCCAGCGCGGGACCCCCGAGGCTCTGCGTCTGCGAAATCATGGACTGCAAGGGCTCCTCGTACTTCTTCAGCCCGCCCGGAGGGGCCGCCGCAGGCTGCGGGGCGGCGGGAGGCGCTGGTGCTGGGGGCCCGCCCTCGCCGGCGCCTCCCGGGGGCCCCTTGAGGAAAGGCTCGGTCTCCCCGCTGCGGAGCAGCAGCCGTTCGATGTCCCGCAGCGTCTGCAGCGAGCGCTCCCGGTGCTCCAGCTGCTCCTTGGACAGCCCCTCCGAGCCCAGCAGGCCGCGCTGCCCGCTTCCCGGGGCGGCGGCCTCCCCGAGGAGGGCAGGGCCGGGGGCGCCGCCGGGCTCTCCTCCTGGAGGCAGCGGGTTGTTGGTAGCAGCTGTAGGGGTGCTCGGGTGGGTCCCCCCAGTGCCCCCGCCTGTGCTGGCAGCTCCCACGGAGTTGGGTGTCAGGTCCTGACTGGTGTCCTCAGGGGGCCCCTCAGGAGGCAGAGCGGGGGGGGCACTGCCAGGGGCGGGGGGCGGCGGCGGCAGTGGAGGGGGCTGGGGCTGGGGGGTGCCTGCAGACGGTGCGCTCAGGGGGAGCGGCTCCGGGGTGGAGAGCGCCTTGGGGGCCTGCAAGAGGACACAGGCCGAGCGTGAGGCAGGGGCGCTGGCCCAGGCGCTGCCACTGGAGGCCCGGCCCCGCAGCGCCCTCTCACCTGGTCGAGCTTGGCCCGCGGCACGTTCTGCTGGTGGTAGGCCAGGATGGAGTCGGCCCGGCCCTGCAGCACAGCCTCCGCAGCCCTGCACGGGGTTCGACACGACAGCTCAGGAGACCGAGGGCCCCTCACTTCAACACCCAACCAAACATCCAACCCGACCCACCCAACCCTACCTAACCCGACCCAACCCACCCACCGAACCTGACCCAACCCCCCCAACCAACCTGACCCAATCCAACCCAACCCACCCAACCCTACCTAACCCAACCCAACCCACCCACCAAACCTGACCCAACCCCCCCAACCAACCTCACCCAATCCAACCCCCCCAACCAACCTGACCCAATCCAACCCAACCCACCTAACCTGACCCAACCCACCCAACCAACCTGACCCAACCCACCTAACCCTACCTAACCTGACCCAACCCCCCCAACCAACCTGACCCAATCCAACCCAACCCACCTAACCTGACCCAACCCACCCAACCAACCTGACCCAACCCACCTAACCCTACCTAACCCGACCCAACCCACCCTAACCCTACCTAACCCGACCCAACCCACCCACCGAACCTGACCCAACCCCCCCAACCAACCTCACCCAATCCAACCCAACCCACCTAACCTGACCCAACCCACCCAACCAACCTCACCCAATCCAACCCAACCCACCCTAACCCTACCTAACCCGACCCAACCCACCCACCTATCCTGACGCAACCCACCCTAACCCTACCTACCTGACCCAACCCACCCAACCAACCTGACCCAATCCAACCCAACCCACCTAACCTGACCCAACCCACCCAACCAACCTCACCCAATCCAACCCAACCCACCCTAACCCTACCTAACCTGACCCAACCCACCCAACCAACCTGACCCAACCCACCCAACCAACCTGACCCAATCCAACCCATCCCACCTAACCTGACCCAACCCACCCTAACCCTACCTAACCTAACTCAACCCAACCCAACCAACCCTACCTGACCCAACGCAACCAACCCTACTCAACCAACCCAATACAACCTAACCAACCTTACCCAACCAACCCAACAAACCTAATCATCCAACCCAACCAACCCAACAAAATATAACCAATCCAACCCAACCAACCCGATCCAACCCAATCAACCTGACTCAACCCACCCTGACCTGACCCAACGCAACCAACCCTACCCACCAACCCAACACAACCTACCCAACCCTACCCAACCAACCCAACACAACCCAACCAATCCTACCTAACACAACCTAACCAACCCTATCCAACCAACCCAACACAACCTAACCAATCAACCCAACCAACCCGATCCAACCCAATCAACCTGACTCAACCCACCCTGACCTGACCCAACGCAACCAACCCTACCCAACCATCCCAACACAACCTAACCAACCCTACTCAACCAACCTAACACAACCTAATCAACCCAACACAACCAAGCCAACACAACCTAACCAATCCAACCCAACACAACCCAACCAACCCACCCCAACCACCCCGACCCACCTCACCAGAAGCAACCCTGACCCACCCCAACCCAACCCAACCCAACCCAACCCAATCAACCTTACCCAACCATCCCAACCCAACCTAACCATCCAACTCAAGCCAACCCAACCAACTCAACCCAACTAACCCAACCCAACCCAACCAACTTGACCCAACTAACCAAACCCAATGCAACTTAACCCACCCAACCCTGGCCCCACAGACACTCCTGCAGGACCCCAGGCTCCAGGTTGCTGCATAAAGAGAGCCAGCACGGTCTACAAGTCACTTACGTGTTGGCCAGGTGGGTGGTGAAGACATACACGAATTGTGAAGGAGGCTTTCCAGGGACACCACCGCCCCCAGGGGCATCTGGCCGCAGGGCTGCAGGGGGTCCATGCGGGGGCCCTGGGGCACTGCCCTCACTGAGGGGAAGCTGGGGGGCCTGGCCAGGACCCAGCTGCGGGGCCGCCATGGCAGGGTCTCCTACATTACAGTCTGCAAGGAAGGGAAGGGAAGAGGGTCAGCAGTCTACATTTAGAAAGCAGAACGACTGGGCACCCCCTCACCAGGCGGTGCCAAGGGACAGAGGTTCACTGTGGAAGGTGTTACCATGGGCCTTTCCCTGCCTGTTTTCCACACACACTTGTCCCAGACCAGTCTGTGAGCAGGACGGGGACCGTGTGGAACGAGAAGAAAGGGGGAGAGCCATGCTAAGGACCAGGTTTGGACCCCGAATGCAACATGCAGAGCATCTGCAAAACCTGCCCTCAGCCCTGCTCCGTCCTCATGCCCTGGTCTCTGCCAGGGGAGAAGGCAAAAGGGTGCGCCAGCGGAGGACTCAGACGATGGTGGCTTTTCACCAACTCGCTGGCTGTGTGACCTTATGAACAAGACACTTAGTCCCTCTCAGCCTCAGCTCTCCTGTCCTGCATAAGGGGTAGTCAAAGAAATCTTTTTTTAATTTTTTTAAAATATATTTTATTGATATTTACAGAGAGAAATGGAGAGGGATAGAGAGCTAGAAACATCGAAGAGAGAGAGACGTCGACCAGCTGCCTCTTGCTCACCCCCTATAGGGGATGTGCCCGCAACCAATGTATATGCCCTTGACCGGAATCGAACCTGGGACTTTTCAGTCCGCAGGCCAACACTCTATCCACTGAGCCAAACCGGTTTCAGCAAGAAATCTATTTTTTGTAACAAGTTCAAAAGCAAGTTACAAGCTAAAAAAACCACTGGGGCTGGTTGGTGTGGCTCAGCAGTGGTGCCAAGAGGTCACTGGTTCAATTCCCAGTCAGGGCACGTTGTGGGCTCAATCCCAAGTAGGGGGCATGCAAGAGGCAGCCAATCCATGATTCTCTCATCATTGATGTTTCTCTCTCTCTCTCTCTCTCTCTCTCCCTCTCCCTTCCTCTCTGAAAAGCTAACATTGTTCTAAGTACGTTATATGTGCCAACTCACCACATATCAAACCTATGAGGTAAATATTATTTTTATAGGTGAATAAACCAAGGCCCTCCCCCCCAACTTATACAAATAATTAGTGAAAACCTGGGCTATAAACCAAGGTGGTCTAACTGAAGAGTCTGTGCTGTTCCCTCTGTGTTCTATTGCCCCACCATTGAGAACTCTTTGAGAGCCTGGCTGGCATGGCTCAGTGGTTGAGCACTGAGCCAGAAACCAAGAGATCACAGTTCGATTCCCAGTCAGAGCATAAGCCAGAGCGTGCAGCAGGCAGCCAATTGAGATGTCTCTCATCTATGTTTTTCTCTATCCCTCTTCCCTTCCTCTCTCTCTCTCTCTCAAAAAAAAAAAAAAAATCAATAAAAACATTTAAAATAAAAAGCACTCTTTGAGAATCTGGTGGCAGGCAGTACAACTAAAATAGTAATAATGGTTGCCTTGGTACTGAGTATGAGGCGTTAACATCTTCTTTGTATGTCTCTGTGTCTCCCGGCGTTTTCCCATGGTGCAGGCTAGCATTGTGAAAGCAAATGTGATACTCAACCAGCGTGGCTCAGTGGTTGAGCCCTGACCTATGAACCAGGAGGTCATGGTCGATTACCAGACAAGGCACACGCCCAGGTTGCCAGAAGCAGCCAATCAATGATTCTCTCTTATCATTGATGTTTCTCTCTCTCTCCCTTTCCCTTCCTCTCTGAAATCCATTTTTAAAAATTACTTTTTAAAAAGCGAATAAAGATAGAGGAGGGGCGTCTGTCCTTAGAGGCAGTGACCACCCCATCTGTCAGGGAAGGCTCAGCCGGGGCTCCCTGTGGGGAGACCTGGGCCCAAGACAGTTAGTCCCAGCGGCCGCAGAGCTTCGTTCGGTATTCGATCCACGGGCCCCCGTCCCACAAGCACCTGCCGCGCTGCTTCCTCCCCGGGGGCGCTGCTTCCTCCCCGGGGGCAGGCACCGTGGCCACAGTCGCGTGTGAGGACGGACTGCCACACAGCAGGGCCTTTAGGCAGCTTGGTTTTTCCTCCCTTCTAAGCCCCGCCTTCAACAAGTTCAGACTGAACCTTCTCTGGCTGGTTTCTTATGCAGTAAGCTGTTTCACCTGCCCCCGCGCGCACCCATAACAAACCAGCTGTCAGCTTTGAGGGAAGGCACCGAATAAACGTGTATGGGCATCCCAAGGGCAGGGCATGTCCCCATCACATGCCCAGAATAAGGAGTGGGCAGCCACTCACACTTTGTCCGGGGATGTATTCTGGGCACTTGCTAGGAGCCAGTGAAAGGTCAGGGAGGTGCGCCAGAGACACAGCAGCGTTAGCTCACAGCCTGGGGCGGCCTGGACCACAGAGCCACTGTCCCACGCCAAGTGATGCTGGACTCTTGCTGCCCTCCCTCCAGTGACCAGCAGGTGGCAGCACAGGCCAGCAATTCATGGAGGTGTGCCGGTAAGTGGAATAACCAGGAGGGGCCACCTGGTTCACACACACACACACACACACACACACACACACACACACACACACACACCTCGGTCCTTAGGAAAAGGGGCCACTGAGCAGCTGGAAGGCCGGCAGCGCTGTCCCAGTGGGGGGAGCAATGGTCTGGAGGTGGATAGAACACAGGGGCCTGGGCTCCTGGCCCGCGCTCCCCCTGCGCGGGCTCAGCCCTCTGACGCCCGGGGAAGGAGGAAAGCTCCCTCAGGCGCGTCCCCCGAGGGCAGCGTGGGCGCAGCACCGGGCGCGCGGGCACTCACTGTGGGTGGCCCCGATGGGCTTGTCGTCCTCCTCGCTGTCTGGCCCCGAGCACCATTCGTCTCCGCTGTACGGCTGCTTCCGCTCCAGCACACAGCGCCGCTTGCTCCGGGGCGCCGCCTCTGCTGGCCGGGCGCGGGCGGTCAGAACCCGTGCCGCCTGTCCGCCCCCTCCGGGCCCATTCTCCCAGGTTCCCCAAGGCGGTGCCCAGGCTGTGGGCCTTCGCCAGCCTTGGCCCCCACACCACCATTTGTTTCTCATTTCTCTCCAGCCGCCGGCCTGCCTCCCCTCCCCCTGCAGCACCAAGCACAACTGGTTCTAATTAAGCGGGGGGGCGGGGGGGGCTGCTACTCTTCCAGGATAGTGGCTGCTCAGCAGCTCCCACCAGCCCCAACCAGGAGGCTCCTCCCCAGCACCTCCTCCTCCCCTAGGGGCTCTGGTGGGACGGCAGGAGGAAGACGCTGACTGGGAACCCCACCACTGGGTGGCCCATCATGGTGGCACCTGAGGCCACTCCCAATCCTGGAAAACTACCGGCGGGGGGGTGTAGTGGTAAGAGGAAGTGCCGGAGAGAAGCGGGGTGAGGACTGGGAAGGGGACAGAAAGAGGGGCTCTGGGCAAGTGTGGGCCTTGGGCTGTGGAGCAGGCTGGACTCCTGGGACCAGGAGACGGGTACCTTGGCCTCGGGGTCCAGAGAGGGCGTCCCCGCCTCCCGCTGCTCTCCGGAGTCCGCAGACACGCTCCGCTCCCGCTTCACTTTGCCCTTGAGCGAGCTGAAGGGGGGCGCCCCGGCCTGGGCGCTCTTCAGGCTGGAGTTGCTGGGTGAGATCTGGCTGGCCTTGGCCCCATGGCTCCCCGCCCCCACACCCTTGAGCCCAGGTTGCAGGTGGGTCCTTGGCTCACATTCTGGTGCTGGGATTGGGCCCCACCGTTCCCTGTCTTGCCGTGATTGGTCAGCTTATTTTCTGGGTGCATTGGTTTGGAGGGGGCCGGGGGCAGTGGCCGCGGGGCGACAGTGGTGGGCTCCCCGGAGCTTCTCTCCTCCTGGGGTGGGGCAACCTGGGAGAAGGCAGAGACAGGAAAGGTTGACGGTGACAGGGGCTCACACGCCTGCACTCCCACTGCCCCTCCTGCCTCGGCCCCAGGAGGGGAGGAGGGTGAGTGGCACCTTAGGGTGCCCAGCTTATCCCTCCTCCTCCCGCCGCTCCTCAGACAAGGGCTGATGCCATTCACCTTGGAGAGTGGCGATGGGGCCACCTCACCCTCAGGCCCCACAGCTCAGAGGAAAAGCAGAGCCTCTCCTGGCAGATCCACCCCCACCCAACACCCTCACCCCGGCACCTGCCCACTCAGCACCCCTCCTCTAGGGCCTGCGTCTGACCCTCCGCGTGCCCCGCACCAAGAGGGATGGGCACGGGCCTGGGGTCCCTCCCATGCCCAGGCTGTCCTGGGAAGCGGGGAAAAGCACCGCCGAGCGGCTGGTACCCCCTGGCCAGACAGCTCCGGAGCGGGGAGCCCCGAGGCCGGGCAGGCGGAGCGGGGAGGGAAGGGGTGGTGTGCGGAGCCGACTGGCGTGCAGCTCACAGCCAGGATTCCAAGGCTGTGGGCCCTTTAAGATCCAGCGGGCCCCCGCCCCCGCCCCCTCCCCGGAGACCTATTAATAGCCGCTGGAAAGATCACATCACTGGGGGAGGGCATCCATCCCATTCCACACCAGCTCAGATTCACTCCGGCTCCGGCCGCAGCGCCTGGCCTGTCCGCAGGCCCCTCGGGGGAGGCGCTGCCACCCCTCCCCGGGGCCGGGGCCAGAGGCCATGGGCACCCACAGTGGGGGGGGGGGTTCCACTCACAAGGTCTCTAAGCCCCGGGGCCAGGCACCAGGCGGGCTGGGGCTCCGGGCTCAGGACAGGCCCCACTCCGAGCCCTGGAGCTGGGGCCCGAGGGGGGTCCCCGAGCAGCACCGCTCAGCCCTGGCTCCTGCCCCCCTTCCCCACACGCCACGCACGCCCCACCCTCCATGACACCCACACACCTTGTCTTGTTAGCCAGGATCCTCATGGCTCCCCGCACACAGTGGGGCTGCGCCCCCTGCGTGCCCAGGGCCCAGCTGGCACTCGGTACTGGAGCAGGGACTGCAGCAACAAGCCCCAAAGAGAAAACTTGTGACTTGGGGAGGGGGCAGGACCCGGCAGCCCTACACCGGGGCCTGGGCAGGGTGGTGGAGGGGGGCTGCTGTGGGGTCTGCCTGGAGGCCAGTCCCGGGCCCCGCCCGCTCCCCCTGCGGGGCGCTGCCCTCTGGCTCGGCCGCCGCGGGCAGGGCCCTGGGGAGAGGGTGCAACCGCCCGCGGCCCTGGCCCGGGCACTCTCCCCCGACACCCCGCCCCCCTGGCAGGGAGCCCCCCCAGACAGGGAGCCCCCCCCCCGGACAGGGAGCCCCCCCCAGGCAGGGAGCCCCCCCCCGGACAGGGAGCCCCCCCCGGCAGGGAACCCCCCCCCCGACAGGGAGCCCCCCCCCCGGACAGGGAGCCCCCCCCGGCAGGGAGCCCCCCCGGCAGGGAGCCCCCCCCGGACAGGAGGCCCCCACCCCGGACAGGGAGCCCCCCCCCGGACAGGGAGCCCCCCCCCCGGACAGGGAGCCCCCCCCGGACAGGGAGCCCCCCCCCGGACAGGAGCCCCCCCCCCGGACAGGGAGCCCCCCCCCAAGACAGGGAGCCCCCCCCCGGCCTGGGAGCCCCCCGGCAGGGAGCCCCCCCCCGGACAGGGAGCCCCCCCCCCCCGGACAGGGAGCCCCCCCGGACAGGAGCCCCACCCCGACAGGGAGCCCCCCCCGGACAGGGAGCCCCCCCCGGACAGGGAGCCCCCCCCCGGACAGGGAGCCCCCACCCCGGCAGGGAGCCCCCCACCCCGGCAGGGAGCCCCCACCCCGGACAGGGAGCCCCCACCCCGGCAGGGAGCACCCCCGGACAGGGAGCCCCCATCCGGACAGGGAGCCCCCACCCTGGCAGGGAGCCCCCACCCCGGCGGGGAGCCCCCCCAGACAGGGAGCCCCCCACCCCGGACAGGGAGCCCCCCACCCCGGACAGGGAGCCCCCACCCCGGCAGGGAGCCCCCCACCCCGGACAGGGAGCCCCCACCCCGGCAGGGAGCCCCCACCCCGGACAGGGAGCCCCCCACCCCGGACAGGGAGCCCCCACCCCGGACAGGGAGCCCCACCCCGGCAGGGAGCCCCCCACCCCGGCGGGGAGCCCCCCCAGACAGGGAGCCCCCCACCCCGGACAGGGAGCCCCCCACCCCGGACAGGGGAGCCCCCCACCCCGGACAGGGAGCCCCCACCCCGGACAGGGAGCCCCCACCCCGGACAGGGAGCCCCACCCCGCAGGGAGCCCCCATCCGGACAGGGAGCCCCCACCCTGGCAGGGAGCCCCCACCCCCGGACAGGGAGCCCCCCCGGACAGGGAGCCCCTCACCCCGGACAGGGAGCCCCTCAGACCCCCCCACACACCCCAGCGCAGCGCCCCTCCAGGGCAGCGGGGCGGGGCTGCGCCCGGCGGGCGGGCGGGCCCATGGGCGGGCGGGCCCGGGCGGCCGCTGGGCCAGCAGCCGGCGGCGGGACGGACTCGCCGGATTCCTCCCGGATTCCTCCCGACCGCAGGCATGCGGCCCCCGCCCCGCGGCTCAGCCGGGGAGGCCGGCCGTCCGGACAGCAGCCTGGCCGGGCTGTGCGGTGGGGGCGGGCCCAAGCCTGACCCCCACGGCCCGAGACAGAGGCAGGCGGGAGCCACCAGCCCTGCCGGGGCTGCCTCATCGGCTCATCGCACAGACGGGAAGACTGAGGCCAGCCCGGAGGAGGCCTAGGGCCTAGTCACAGGCCATGGGTGCACCCCAACACCCAGCACAGCCTGCCGCCACCCCCCCAGCTGATCCTGGGGGGGGGAGGGCAGGGGATGGGGAGGGGAGGGATGAGGAGGGAATGGGGAGGGGAGGGGAGGGATGAGGAGGGATGGGGAGGGGAGGGATGAGGAGGGATGGGGAGGGGAGGGGAGGGATGAGGAGGGATGGGGAGGGGAGGGATGAGGAGGGATGGGGAGGGGAGGGATGAGGAGGGATGGGGAGGGGAGGGATGAGGAGGGATGGGGAGGGGAGGGAGGAGGAGGGATGAGGAGGGATGGGGAGGGCAGGGATGAGGAGGGATGGGGAGGGGAGGGGAGGGATGAGGAGGGATGGGGAGAGGAGGGATGAGGAGGGATGGGGAGGGGAGGGGAGGGATGAGGAGGGGATGGGGAGGGGAGGGATGAGGAGGATGGGGAGGGGAGGGATGAGGAGGGATGGGGAGGGGAGGGATGAGGAGGGATGAGGAGGGATGGGGAGGGCAGGGATGAGGAGGGATGGGGAGGGGAGGGATGAGGAGGGATGGGGAGGGGAGGGATGAGGAGGGATGAGGAGGGATGGGGAGGGGCAGGGATGAGGAGGGATGAGGAGGGATGGGAGGGCAGGGATGAGGAGGGATGGGGAGGGGAGGGATGAGGAGGGATGGGGAGGGGAGGGATGAGGAGGGATGAGAGGATGGGGGAGGGCAGGGATGAGGAGGGATGGGGAGGGGAGGGATGAGGAGGGATGGGGAGTGGAGGGATGAGGAGGGATGGGGAGGGGAGGGATGAGGAGGGATGAGGAGGGATGGGGAGGGCAGGGATGAGGAGGGATGGGGAGGGGGAGGGATGAGGAGGGATGAGGAGGGATGGGGAGGGCAGGGATGAGGAGGGATGGGGAGGGGAGGGATGAGGAGGGATGGGAGGGGAGGGATGAGGAGGGATGGGGAGGGGAGGGGAGGGATGAGGAGGGATGGGAGAGGAGGGATGGAGGAGGGATGGGGAGGGGAGGGATGAGGAGGATGAGAGGGATGGGGAGGGCAGGGATGGGAAGGGATGAGAGGGGAGGGGAGGATGGGGAGGGAGAGGGAGGGATGGGAGGGGAGGGATGAGGAGGGATGGAGAGGGGAGGGGAGGAGATGGGGAGGGGAGGGATGAGGAGGGATGGGGAGGGCAGGGATGGGAAGGGATGGAGAGGGGAGGGAGGATGGGAGAGATGGAGAGGGGGAGGGCAAGGATGGGGAGGATGGATGGGAGGGGAGGGAGGGATGGGAGGGGAGGGCAGGGATGGGGGAGGGATGGAGAGGGGAAGGCGGGGAGGGGAGGGATGGAGAGGGGAGGGGAGGGGAGGAGTGAGAGAGTGAGGAGGGGAGGTGCTAGCACAGGTAACAGTCCCACCAGGTACTGGTGCCCCAGTCCCACTGCTCCCCACCGGGCTGCTGGAGGCTAGGCTGGGGCACAGACCAGCCCCCCTGGGCCCGGGAGAGCCTAACCCTAACTGACCCCGCACGGGGCCTGCCTCCGGGAGGGAGGGAGGGAGGGAGGCTTCAGGGGAGGTTTTGCCAAGGGCTGGTGGAGGCGGAGGCAGCGCTCCGGGGGGCCTGGGGAGCAGAGGGGTTCTCACTCCACTCCACCGCCCCCCTCAGCCTGGCTGCTCACCCCCTGCGGGGAGGTGGTCGTTATTTGTTTTTTGGTGTGTTTTTATATATTTTATTGATTTTTTACAGAGAAGAAGGGAGAGAGATAGAGAGCTAGAAACGTCCGGATGAGAGAGAAACACCGATCAGCTGCCTCCTGCACAACCCCTACTGGGGATGTGCCCACAACCAAGGGTACATGCCCTGACCGGAATCGAACCGGGACCTTTCAGTCCGCAGACCGACGCTCTACCGCTGAGCCAAACCGGTTTTGGCGGTTTATTTGTTTTTAATCCTCACATTTTTCCATGGAGAGTAGAAAGGAAGAGAGAGGAAACGTGAGACACAGCGGCAGGGGAAGTACTGCCTTTGACCAAGAATCGAACCCGAGACCCTTCGGTGGGAGGTGAGCTCGCCGCTGAGCCGAGCTGGCAGGGCAGGGCAGGGTTTAGTATCCATTTCGCCCGGAGGACACTGAGGCTCGGGAAAAGGTAGGACCGCCCCGCCCCGCGGTGCCCAGCACAGCAGTGCCCCCTGCTGGGTCCGGATGGAGCTGCACCAGGAGGCCTGGCTCCCACACGCCAGCCCCGGAGCCGGGTGTGCGGCCTCGCCGCCGGCTCTGGAGTCTCCTCGCCCAGCCCCCTCTCCCACGGCAGGGCAGGCTGAGTCAGGCGGGTGAGTCACAGCTCTCCCATCTCACCCCCCACTTTACCCGGACCCGCCTCCCGCTCAGTCCCAGGAGGTGGGGGCCCTGGGAGGCTAGGCAGGAGGCCGTCCCTCCTGGGGTGCAGTGTGTTAATTCAGTGATTGGGTGACACTGGTTCGCAGGATCGTGTAGGTTTCACGTGTGGGTTTCTGTGACAGGATCTGAACATGCCACCACCCAAACAACCATCTTCTTCACCACGTACCAGCCCCAGAGGAGGGTCTCCCCGCCCGCCGGGCCCTGCGGTGGTGAAAAGCAGGGCTGGGCGCTGTGCCTCCTTCCTGGGGAAAGGCAGGCGAGGCGGCTAGGACAGGGCGAGTGGTGCCGTCCCTGTGTGACTTGGGGGCAGGAAGCAGGGCTGGAGGGGGCCGGCCCGGAGTGCCCCGCCCCCAGCTCCTGGCTCCCAAGAACCCGCAGCGCAGGGCCCCACCGCCTGGAGCCTGTGCTGGCCCGTGAGCGGCCCCCACAGGCAGCGGCCCTGAGTGTGGCTGGAAGGGCGGCCCGCTGGGCCCTTGGCCTCTGGCTAGAGGGGTGCGGCCCGCAGACCACACGCCGAGCCCGCTCTCCGGCATCAGGCCTCCGTGGTCCCAGCTCTCCTCTGGCACCGCACTGCCTCCTCCGAGGGCCCTGGCTGGCAGGGCGAGGCTCAGCCCAGCAGGAAGCCTCTTGCGGACCGATGTGCGGCTCAGAGACCCTCCGGGAACTCGCAGGCCAGGAGCTGGGTGAGGGGCTGCCCCGTCCAGGCTCAGTAGTGCTCCCCTCCCCCTGCCTCCTGCCAGAGGAGCCCCAGCGCCGCGCACCAGCAGCCCCACGGGGCACGGGGGCCCCGGCCGGCCTTCGCAGGCGGGGTCTCCGCACAGGGTGTTTCCACGGCAGATCCTGCGCCCTCTGGACCTTCCGGAGGCTGCAGGGACATGGCATTGCCTGGCACGCCTGAGGTCACCTCCCGCGGCTCCTGCGGCCAGTGCCAGTCATGCCCTGGCAGTGAGGGCCCCCAAAGCCTGCTGCCCAATCCCCGCCTGTCCCCTCCCCCCGCGGGGAGAGGCAGGGGGCACAGTGAACCCAGACAGGCAGGAAGCCCAGGCAGAGCGGGCACTGCGGGCCGGGCAAACAGCCGGCACAGGAAACCGCGGCCCCCCCGCCCGCCGCCGCCCGGGAGAGGAGGGCCCCAGTCTGGGCCCGAACGGGCCAGGGCCAGGGGTCAGCCCGGGGCAGAGAGAGCCAGCAGCCCTCCAGTGACCTCTGCCCAGACCCTACCTGGCGGGGGAGGAGGCCAAGCTGGCAGGCATGGTGCTGCCTCTTTAAATCCACCGAAATCCTGAGCGCGGCCCAGCGCGGCTCTGGTTTCACAGGAAGGAAAGGAGCAGGAGCCGGGCAGCAGTGAGGCTGGGATTAGCCCCTCCGGCCCAAATATAGCCGCCCCGGCCGCCGCCCCTGGCACTTCCTGCCCCTGGCACCTGCACCGAGGGGGGCGCTAGGTCTGCCTCCTACCCTGGGGAGGACCCGGTCTCCAGAGCAGCCTCGCGGGCACAGGAGGGGAGGGGGCCTTCCCAGGCCCGTATCCCCAGGACAGAGGACCTGTGGGCCCTCACCTAGCCTCTGGCCTCCAAGGGGTTAATCTGGCCCCTGTCTGCGGGGGGGGGGGGGGGGGGGTTAGGGGTGGCCTAGGCCTCCTCCCAACGCCTGGCTGGGGAACAATGGGGCCATTGTGGGCGGAGAGGCGGCAGCGGTGCTGGCACAGCCGCCTATACCACAGGCAGCCTCGCCCGCTGCAGCACTGCTCTCCCAGGTCAGCCTGGCAGGGCCCCGGCCCCCGGCCCCCGGCCCCCCCCCCCCCCCCCGGCCCCAACTCAGCACCTGGAGGCCCTGGCTCTGCCTATGTCCCATGCAGACTCTGACCCTCCAGGAAGCAGGCCTGGGGGGGGGGGGGTGGACAGGACAGGATGTGTGATCCTCCTGCAGGGACGACAGGAAGGCCAAACCGGGTGGCCGGTGTCAGTCCTGGCACCTCTGGCAGGAGAGCTTAGGGCATTAGGAGGGCAGGACAGGAGGGTCCCCTGCCCCCGGGCCTCCTTCCCCCTCGCCTTCGCTGAACCTGTTCCCGAGGGGGCCAGCGCCAGGCCCAGGCCCGCGGGCAGTGGGCACGTGCAGGGGACTGAGCTGGGTGCAGTCAGGGGGACGGTGCCAGGCACAGCCCTTCCCTTCTGAGCAGCAGGACCTTGATCCACCCCGTTTCAGTTTCACCTTCTGCAAAAGGAGGGTAAATTCAGAGTGAAATCCTGTTAGTAAAACTATCTGACAGAATGCCTACTGCGCCGGACAGTGTTGCTCAGTGGCTGAACGTCGACCTAGGAACCAGGAGGTTGTGGTTCAATTCCCGGCCAGGGCACATGCCTGAGTTGTGAGCTTGATCCTTTTGTGTGGGGCGTGCAGGAGGCAGCAGGTCAATGATTCTCTCTCATCGTTGATGTTTCTATCTCTCTGTCCCTCTCCCTTCCTTCTGAAATCTAGATATAGATATAGATATAGATATAGATATAGATATAGATATAGATATAGATATAGAGTGCCTATGGCATATTCAGCCCTCAACAAATCCATGACGCCCCCTTTTCTCTGGCCTGAATGGCACACAAATCCAGGGGCACTCGGTGGAGGCAGGCCTTGCCCGGGAATTCGTCTCTGGCCTACCCAGGAGCTCCCGACACAGGACGTGGCCCTCCCTCTGCACCTTGGCAGAGGCCAGGCAGGCGGCCCCCAGGCACCCCTGGCTTTGTTGGCAAGCACACAGCCCCCAAGTGTGACCCCAGAGTGGCTGACAGCTCGCTTAGCCTCCCGTCTGTGCCTCAGATCCCCTGGAGGCAGGCACCCCACTGCCAGGCCCCCTCCTGACCCCGGGCGGTCTCTCTGCTTGGGCTGGGCAGGAGCTGCAGTCTACTTTCTTGCCATGGACCTCTTTAAACAGTGGGAGGTCGGCCCTGGCCAGTGATCTCAGTGGTTAGAGCGCTGACCCTCAGAATGAAGGGTCGAGGGTTCAGTTGTGGTCAAGGGCAAGTACAATACCTCGGCTGCAGGTTGGATCCTGGCCCTGTTTGGGGCGTGTGTGGAAAGCAACCAATCAAAGTGTGTCTCTCACATCGACGTTTCCCTCTGTGTCTCTCCCCCTCCCGTCCACTCTCTCTAACAATCGATGGAAAATGTCCCCGGTGGGGATTAACAGCAGCAGCACAACCGGGGGGTCTGAGGGGAACGAGGAGCAGCTGGGGCGAACAGTTCTGAAAACACGGGGACCAGGACCTGCTCTCTTCTCAGCCGGGGGGCTCTCCCTCTCAGGGTGGCCCACACGCCCCGAAGGGTTAACCCTAAAAATAGCCCGCTCCCAGCCGGACCCACCAAGCGGGACCCACCAGCCATCTGTCCCTCTCTCCTGCTCACGCTGGAGCATCTGAAAGCGGCCCAGAGCCCCAGCTGATCCCCAAAATAGCCCCAACCTGTCCGCGGGCGGCTCTGGGCGGCACAGAGCGAGGGGCCGGCGGGCGGAGCGGCCGCTGAGCGGAGCCAGGGATCCGGCCCACGGCCTGGTACCAGGCCAGAGACACACCTGCGGCCACGCCAGGCCTTGTGCCCGGGTGCCCGCACGTCCAGGCACTCTGGCCACCTTCTGATCAACTGTCTCCAGGGCGGTGGCCAGTGACTGCCCAGAAGACCCAAACCACCTCTGTGAGCCAGCCCGGGCGCTTCACCCAGAGGGCAGCCCTCCACCCCTCCCATCCCAGCACCTTTGGGAGCCCTGCCCACCCAGCATCTCCCCGGCCCCGGGCACCCAGCTGCCTGCCCCACTCCCCGTTGGCCCAGGAGCGGGTCTGGGGCTCCCGGACACCACAGATGCTGATGCCCGCCCGCTCGGCCTTCAGGACGCCGCCTCCCGCCACCGTGTGCAGCAGGCGGCAGCGTGCCCCCGGGCTTCCACACGTGTCCCAGGCGTGAGCACTGCCGGAGACCTGGCACCGAGCAGGCTCCGCCCCCCCACCGCAGAGCTCCACGCTGCCCGTGTCCTCCCCAAGGAAGGCCCCGAGAGTCGGCCAGAAGGAAAGGAAGCAGCGGTCTGAGACGTAAGAACAAATGGGAACGAAGGGGCAGCGAGGGGGGGCGGCCGGGGAGGGGCAGCAGCCGGGGGTCCCTCAGCCCGGGAGGGCTCCACCTGAGGCCGGAGACGGAGAAGACCCGGCCGCAGGTCCCAGGCCCCTCAAGGCCATTGGCTATGCCAGCCAGCACCAACAGTGGGGAAACTGAGGCAGCAAGAAGACAGGTCTGGCCCTAGGTGGTTTGGCTCAATGGATAGAAGGGTCCCAGGTTCAATTCCGGTCAAGGGCACCCGCAGGGGTTGCAGGCTTGGTCCCCAATGTGGGGCGTGCAAGAGGGAGCTGATCCATGATTCTCTCGTCATTGATGTTTCTCTCTCTCTCCCTTCCTCTCTGGAATCCTAATAAAAGTATTTTTTAAAAGAAAAAGAATGGCACTAGAATCTAGCTGGTCTCATCCGGACCCCCTCACGCCTTTCTGCCTCCGGGGGACGGCGGACGGCTGGTCTCTAAAGGCGAGCGTCTCCCTCCGACGCCGCTGTCCGCGGCTCTGTGCCGCGTCACTGTCCCCTCGGCGCCGGCGCCCAGGCCCTGTCCCGGCATGGAGGAGGCCGCCCAAGGCACACAGTCCGCGCGAGGTTAGGGTTCGAGCCCACGGCCGCCAGCCATTGGTTCTTAACCATTTCACAGCCCGCATCCGCCTGGCAGCAGCACTCTGCTCACCCCTCCGCTCCCGCGCCCGGCCCACCTGGGGCTGCCCAGCACCCCTTCCTCCGCGTCCTCACGATCGCCCTCAGAACCGGGGAGGGACTATTGCCACGGCAGCCTAGCCTGGCTCCCCGAGAAAGGAGTCTGCAGGGGAGGGAGTCCAGGCCCACCCCTAACCTGTCACTGCTCCCCAACAGGACCTCTCCTGTCCCTGTGGGGTGGAGGGTCCTCCCTCCGGAGGACCGCCTCCCAGAGCCCCTCCAGTCCGGCCCTGCGCCTGCAGCCCAGGGGCAGCGCGGGAGTGCAGGGAGTTGTTGCTAAGGAGGGGGGGAGGGAGGGGGGAGGGGAGGGGGGTTCCAGGGAGGGAAGGAGGGAGGGGGGAGGGGAAGAGGGAGGGGAGGGGAGGGGAGGGGGTCTCAGGGAGGGAAGGAGGGAGGGGGGAGGGGAGGAGGGAGGGGAGGGGAGGGGGTCTCAGGGAGGGAAGGAGGGAGGGGGGAGGGGAGGAGGGAGGGGAGGGGAGGGGAGGGAGGGGGGAGGGAAGGAGGAAGGGGGAGGGAAGGAGGGAGGGGGAGGGGTGGCAGCAGAAGAGAGTGTGTCTCTAGGGGCCGAGGCAGAAACCACACTATGTGGCTGGTGGCGCCCTGGCTCTGCCAGCTGAGGCCAAGGCGGGAACAAAGAGAAGAGCTCGGGGTGACCAGGAAGTGGTACCTGCCCTCCAGGATGGTTGGGCTGATCTCCACACCCCCACCCCGCCTGGGGAAGGATCCAGCTAGCTACCCTGAGGCTGGGTCCCGCCGGCCTCTGGGGCAGGAGACCCTGGCCCCCACCAAAGGCTGTGGGAAGCGGCGAGGGGCGCCCCCCAGCAGGGACCTCCCCTCAGGGCAGCCCCAGGCCAGCCATCTCTCAGGCCAGGATCCCTGCCCCTCCTCCTCCCACAGCCGTCCCAGCCCCACACACCACAGAAACATGCGCACACACATGCCCGCAGCTCTGGGACAGCCCCTCCCCGGCTGTGAACTGGCTGGGAGCCAGGGCGCCCGCTCCCACACGCCGCCCCCTCCCCCCAGAGGCAGGAAGAGGCTCGGAAGATGCCGAGGATCCCTCCCTCGGAGTTCTGCCAGAGAGGGGCAGGCAGACAGCCCCCCGCGGCCTGAGGAAGGAAGGAGGGAGGGCGGGAGGCCGAGGGCCAGGGTCCAGCTCCAATCACCCCAGGGAGATCCTGGGTCCCGTCCCCTGTGGTCTCCTTGGCGACACCCCTTCTCCCTGAAGCTGCAGAGGCCCGGGCCTGGCGGGGGCGGGCCGGAGGACGGCGGGGGACGGCCGTGCAGCCCATGGGCAGCGGAGGGCGGTGGCTGGGCTCGGTTTGTACTGGGGGTCAAAGGGGAGTTCTTTTCCAAAGAATTCTGGGAGAGAGGCCAACTAGAGCAAGCTGCTAACCACCGCTCTCCCTCCCTCCCTCCCTCCCTCCCTCCCTCTCTCTCTGGCAGGAGGGAGGGTGTCCCTGCCAACCAGACTTAACCCTCTCCAGCCTGTGCTGCTCCCACACAGGAGGCGGCGGGAGGAGAGGCCTGGCTGGCTCCGCTGCTGGGCAGGGCACCGGCGGCCTCTGCCACAGCCTGGTGCCCGCCCGCCCGCCCGCCCGCCGCCCCAGCGCGCTGGCTGGTCCCTGAAGGTGTCTGTGTGACGTGTGTGTGCGTGTCTCAGAGACAGAGGTTGGGAAATAAACCCAAATGCCTTGCCAAGCCCTCCCCATGCTGGGTCCCTGAGCCTGCGCTCCACCAGGCCGTCTCCCTGGGACCAGAGGCCCCTGCCCCCCCGCCCCTGCCCCCCCCATGGCCCCTGCCCCCCCTGCCCCTGCCCCCCCGCCCCTGCCCCCCACAACCCCTGCCCCCCCTGCCCCTGCCCCCCCTGCCCCTGCCCCCCACGGCCCCTGCCCCCCACGGCCCTGCCCCCCCATGCCCCTGCCCCCCACGGCCCCTGCCCCCCCCATGCCCCTGCCCCCCACGGCCCCTGCCCCCCCTGCCCCTGCCCCCCCCACGGCCCCTGCCCCCCACGGCCCCTGCCCCCCCTGCCCCTGCCCCCCCCCTGCCCCCCCCGGCCCTGCCCCCCCCGGCCCTGCCCCCCCACGGCCCCTGCCCCCCCACGGCCCTGCCCCCCCACGGCCCCTGCCCCCCCCCGGCCCTGCCCCCCCACGGCCCCTGCCCCCCCGGCCCTGCCCCCCTCACTGCCCCTGCCCCCCCACGGCCCCTGCCCCCCCCCGGCCCTGCCCCCCTCACTGCCCCTGCCCCCCCACGGCCCCTGCCCCCCACGGCCCTGCCCCCCTCACTGCCCCTGCCCCCCCACGGCCCCTGCCCCCCTCACTGCCCCTGCCCCCCCACGGCCCCTGCCCCCCTCACTGCCCCTGCCCAGACCTCTTCTTCCTCACTGATTGGCCAGGGGAGATGCCAGGGGAAAGCACTGGTTCGGTTCTAGCCTGAGACCCCAGGATGGCACAGGGGGTGCGGGTGTTCACTGCTCACGGCCCATGCCCAGGTGACTGCCGTCCTCACTCCCTGGCACCGCCCCCCGCGGAGCGCTCTGCAGCTGGGGAGGAGGGCTGAGGCCGACACCGAGGACTGCCCAGGCCTGGCCCGCAGCTCGGTGTCCAGAGCATCGTCCCGAGATGCCAAGGTTTCAGGTTTGATCCCCGATCAGGGAGGGTACATGTAAGAATCATCTCTCTCTCTCTCTCTCTCTCTCCAACCAAAGGACTTCCCACCCTGGCCGATTTGGCTCAGTAGATAGAGCATCAGCCTGTGGACTAAAGGGTCCTGGGTTCACTTCCGGTCAAGGGCACACGCCCAGGTTGTGGGGGGCGTGCAGGAGGCAGCCGATCAATGATTCTAATCATTGATGTTTCTATCTCCCTCTTCCTCTCTGACATCAGTAAACGTTTCGTGTATTTTTTTTTAAAGCGGACTTCCCAGGATCTACTGCAATGGCAGCTGCCCCCCAAACACGGCACATCTCTGGGGTGGCCCGCACCCCTTAGGATCCAGGCCCTCTGTCCTCGGTGAGGCTGGGGATGCGAGGTCTGGTCTTGTTCTGCTCTTGGCCGCTGGATGAGAAGTCAGCTCCAGGCCTCCCATTAGCCACAAGCTCCCCGCCGTCCGGCTGCTGCTTGTCCTCACAGAGCGAGTGGCCTCCCGGGCCCTGCAGCCCGGACGGAAGAGGGGAGGCTCCTGGGGCACTGGGTGCCATGAGGGAAGAGGGAGCCGGCTCAGGGACCACTCACCCCAGAGCCTCCCGCTCCCAGTCTCTCCGAGAGCCCGAGCTGCCGGGAGAGGCCCCGCAGGCGCTCCTGTGGGACAGCCTCCGCGGCCAGGCTCCGGGAGCCCTGTGGCTGCACCAGCACGTCCCGGGGAAGGCGGAAGCAGGCGCGGAGCAGCCATGTGCGCGCAGCGATGCGCCCCTCAGAGACAGCTGGCTCACTCCTCAGAGCCCCCGACACTGCGGCCCCCACACCACCTGGCGCCGCTGACCCCACGCCCAGGAACGGCGCCTGCAGACCCTGAGGCCTCCGCGCTCAGAGAGAAGGCCCAGGAGGGCTCAGGGACGAGAGGGGGCTATGCACAGAGCTGCCGGCTGACAAAACACACCCACACTGAGACACACACACACACACACACACACACACACACACACACGAGTATGCACATGGCCATGTGATAGCACACACTCTCACACACATGCACAGAGGCATACACACGTGCGCGCACACACACAGGAGTATGCACATGGCTATGTGCTAGCACACACATACACACAGGAGTACACACGTGGCCATGTGCTAGCACACACTCACATACACTCACATACATGCACAGAGGAGTACACAGGCGGCCATGTGCTAGCACACACTCACATACACTCAGACACATGCACACCGGAGTACACATGTGGCCATGTGCTAGCAGACACACACACATGCACATGCATGCGCATGCATGCACAGAGGAGTACACAGACGGCACCCTGGCGGTGCACAGCGTGGAGCCAGGTCGGGGACGGGCTCTGGCTGCCGGGAGAGAGGAGGGGGTGGAGAGCCCTCAGAGATGTCAAAACATTCTGGTTTCACAACGCTGGACCCAGGGCATCCCGCCGGGTGGAGAGCGGGGAGGCGGCCGGGCCAGTGCAGACGGCCACCGGCCCTGGGAGGGGGGACAGCCCAGGCTGGGGACAGGCAGGTGCCCGCCAGCAGGGCGGCGAGGGAAGGGACCGAGGGAAGGGACCGTGGAGCCTCTGCCGGCCCTGCTGGACAGGGAAGGCGGGCAGGCTTCCTTCCCCTGGGGATGGGAGGAGGGACACTCCTGTGCCCTGCCCCCACCCACAGCCTGGCACCCCTTCCCACCCCCGCCTCCCACCCTGCGCAGAGCGCGGGCAGGGGCGGCCAGGCCTGGGGGGAGGCGTTGTCAGGGAATTCCCACCCTCGGGGCGCGGGGGTGGGCTCCCGGAGAACCCTGCGACCTTCCTCTGTGGGGGGGAGGAAGATGGGCAGGAAGCCACCCGAACGCCTCAGGACCCTCCCGCCCCCTTGGGAACGGGCAGTGCTGCCCGGGTAGGGGAGCAGCTCCTCAGCCACTGGCCTCCCGCCCGGAGCCCCAGGGCAGGACCTGGACGGGGCGGCCCTCAGCCAGGCCGCCGTCCCCGGGCCCGGCAGCCACAGTGTGGCCTGGGTGGGCAGCTGGCAGGGCGGCAGGCAGAGGCGCAGATGCCAAACTCGCGCAGCCAGGCGCACTCAACAGGTTGAGCCAGTCCCGGGAACAGCCCCACCCCAGGAGAGCAGGCCTGGCAGAGGCTCCTGCCCAAGGCACCCGCCGGTCCCCGCTTGGCCGCCACTTTCCCACGCCACCATCCCCTTCCTCCTCCCTCTGGGCCAGCACCCAGGCAGCTCCCAAAGGAAGGGAAGCTATTTCCCCATCTCCCTTGGGTGCCCAGCCCCGGAGCACCTCACCATGAGCAGCCAACACGCCCCAGGAAGAGCAAACGTGGTGTCAGAGCAGTGAGAACCCCACAGCGCCCCACCTCCTCTCAGGCCCTCACTCAGACGTCCTGGCCCCACAGCCGCCTCCCCCCGGTCCCTGGCACTAGGAGGGCATTTGGCACCAAAGGCAGTGTGGGGTGCCCCCAGCCCGGGTCTGGGCTCCTGATAGAGCTGACATTGCCTGCAAACCCGGTCCTTTCCTTGCCCCCCACTCCTGGGCTCCAGGGAACTCCCTCCCGACCCTCCCCAGGTGGACAGCCCCTCTTTGCAGGCATCCCCTTTAATCTAAAGCAGGTGCCAGGCATCACACCCTCTGCAGAGTGGACACCCCCGCCACCGCCCCCCCCCCTCTGCCCAGAATGCTACCCCTGCCTGTTCATGGCCCAGAGCTCCTGCTGCACCCAGGGACCCGGAAGCTGCGAGGCAGGAACTACCCAAAGTCAAGGGTGCCCAACACAGATCAAGCACAAGTTCACCAGGTCCCACATCCCCACTGCTGAGCCGGCCCAGTTCTGAGGACCAGCGATCCTTCCCCTCTGCAGTTTCTCCCCACTGACTCTCCACCCAGGCACTCGGCCTCACTCGGAGTCTCCGTATGGACTCCAGGGCCCACCTCCTGCTGCCGAGCACACGCGACTCTGGGCCCAGAGTGCAGGCGGCCTGGCCCTCACAAGCGCCCTCCCAACATTAGCCCCACCCCACCCACAGCCGGAGCAACACAGGTGAGCAGAGAGCCTCTGGAGGGCTGGTCAGGAGGCTGGCCTTCAGGCCCCGCCCCTGGGCGGCTGCATCTTCCCCCCTGGCACCAGACTCCGGACCCTTCCCCCGCCTCCCCTGCCATCCTCCCGGCCCCAGGCTTCTCTCAGCGCTGACACCAGGCAGGGCCTGAGCACTCCTCCTTCGCCCGGGGCCATGGAATCGCCTCCTGCCCCAGCGGAGGCGCCCGCAGCCCCGGCCCAGGAGCGGCTGCTCCCGGGAAGGCTGAGCTGGCAGGGGCCGGGGAAGCCCACCCAACTCGGACGCCGCTGGCAGCGGCCTGGGCCCCGGGGCTGCAGCGCAGGGGAGCAGCCCTCCCGGGTGGGCCCCTTCCCAGGGCGATCAGCGGCGCAGCCCCCTCCCCCAGAGCAACTCTTCCCCTCCGAGCGGCTCCCCCAGCCAGGACACAGACATCAACCCCAGCAGACAGGGGGGGGGGGGGTCAGAGGGAGGGAGGGAGGGAGGGAGGGAGGGAGGGAGGGAGGGAGGAAGGAAGGAAGGAAGGAAGGAAGGAAGGAAGGAAGGAAGGAAGGAAGCTGGACAGACAGAAGCTGATCCTGGCTTCACTGTTCCAGAGAGGCAGCCTCAGCCTCCCAGCCCCCGAAGGGAGAGGAGACCAAATCCCAGCGGCGCGGACAGAACGCTCTCAGCAAGCCCAGCAAGCCCCGGGCAGGCAGACCGCAGTCCGCCCCGAGCAGCCTGAGCTCCCTCCTCTTCCCCACATGCCTGCGGCCACGGCGGGCCGCTTCCCCCAGCGGCGGGGACACCTCCAGGAGCTCTGCTCGCCCACCCCCTCCGCCAAGAACCCCCGGCCGGGAGACCCCCGGGCACAGCCCTGCTACCCCCGGCCGTGCTTGGGGGCAGAGGGTGACCCCAGCGATCCCCAAACCCAATGCACCTCCTTCGGAGGCTCCCATAAGGCACGGGGGGGAGGGGGGGAGGCTGGAACCCACGGGGTGGGGAGGCCGAGGAGGGGACTACAACTCCCAGAAGCCCCCGGGCGGGCGGCCGCTCCAGCTGGCCCCAGGCCGGCCTTGTTCTCCGCTCCGGCGGCGGGGTCCCCGCTGCCCCGAGCCCGCCCCGCTGTGCCCGGGGCTGCCCCCCCGACGGGGGCCCGAGCGTAACTGCCACGGACCCGGGGCGCCCCGCCCGTTACACAGCCCGGGGTGCGTTCCCGAGGGCAAGGAGACTCCGAATGTGCCCCCTGCCCGGCTCGACCCGACCTCCCTCCGCCCGCTGGCCGGGCAGGACCTTCGCCCTCGGCCCTGCCCGCCCCTCACCTCTCGGTCGGGATCCTCACGCCAGGCCGGAGCTGGACGCCATGACCAGGTCCGGGTCGGGGGGTGGGTCGGGGTCCTGCTCGCCAGGCGGAGGCGCGGGGGGCGCAGGAGGCGGTCCTTTGATCCTGGGCACCTGGGTCTCCACACCGGCCCGGCCGGGGCCAGCGTGTCCGAGCCGCCGGGCGCCTAGGTCCCAGCCTCCCGGGCGCGGGGCATGGTCGTGGGCGGCGGGGAGCGCGCCCTCAGTCCCGGGGCTGGGGTCTCTGCCCGAAGCTCAGGGCTCGGCTCCGGCGCCTGCTTCTCCTCCTCTTCCTCCTCCTTCCTTCCTCCCCTCCTTTTTTCCTTCCTTCCTTCCTTCCTTCCTTTCTTCCTCCTTCCTTCTTTCCGTCCTTCCTTCCTTCCTTCCTCGCTTCGCTTCCTCCTTTCGCTTTCCCCGCGGCGGCGGGGCGGCGCGGGCGGGGAGCTGTCTGGGCGCTTATTGTTGGCCGCGCGCCGAGGGTCCGGGGCGCAGCCCCCGGGCGGCGCGGCGCGGGGGCACCCGGGCGCGCGGGCGGCGGGCCGGCGGGCGGCGGGCGGCGGCGGGGGTGCAGCGGCCCCGCGCCCGGGGCATGTCCGGCCTCTGGCTCCGCGCGCGCCGCCTGCCCGGGCTCCGCTGCGCTGCCGGGGCCTGGCCCGCCGCGCTGGCTCCGCTCCGGCCCCAATGCGCTCCGCGCCGGGCGCGCCGGCGGCTCCTGCCTTCATTCCAGAGCCGCGGCCCCTGTCAAAATAAGAGCTCCCCGTCCGCCCGCCGCGCCGGCCTCCCAGCGGCCTGCCTCGGTACGGCGCCGCGCCGGCTGGCGGGAGGCCGGGGGAGGGCGGGGCTGCCGCCCTCTCCTCCTGCCCGCAGCCTCCCCGCTGGGGAGAGGGGACGAACCCGCCCCCATCCGCGCGATGGGAGGCGCAGGGTGCCTGGACTCTCACCCCCACATGCCGGCCCCTCCTGCTCGCAGCACCCACCTCCACACCGCACTGGCATCTCCTGTCCTCGCCTGGAGACCAGGACCTTCCGGAGGACATGGACTGTGTCTTCTTCTCAATCCTCGCACAAAGTGGGTGCTGAGAAAATGTTTGTGGAAGTGAAACCTTGGTCTTCTCCCAACAACTCTTCTCACATCAGTCACACACACACACACACACACACACACACACACACCCCTATCTGGGAGCAGATGCAATGAAAATGAAGTTGTACTTTTTATTTCACAAACCGTGAGAAAGAAGGTACGCCCATTGCACCGAGGACACTGAAGCCGGCATAGGGAAGGCTGCCTCCGGCTCTCACAGCTGGGAAATGGAGAGCCCAGGACCAGAGTGTGGGTCTCCGTGTCCTAAGGCACTTCCCTGTGTCCCTGCCCTCACCCCCCAGAATAACACCAACAAGTAAGAAGTTTATACCGTCTCTCCTGTATAAACCTGGTTGCCCCAAAAGATTATTGAGGGCCCAAACCACGCCTCCTATGCCAGTTAATAACGCAGATTTGTAATCAGAGAAAACACATTAATTTCAAGAGAAACATCGAGCCGGGACCGGTTTGGCTCAGTGGATAGAGCGTCGGCCTGCGGACTGAAAGGTCCCGGGTTCGATTCCAGTCAAGGGCATGTGCCTTGGTTGTGGGCACATCCCCAGTGGGGGATGTGCAGGAGGCAGCTGGTCGATGTTTCTCTCTCATCGATGTTTCTGACTCTCTGTCCCTCTCAATTCCTCTCTGTGTAAAATCAATAAAATATATTAAAAAAAAAAAAAGAAAGAAAGAAACATTGAAAGTGCTTTATTCAAAGTAATGTCCATCGCTAGCTAGGCATTTCCCCATCTTTCAGATAATTTGTGGGTTCCGTCCCAATAGAACTTTTCTTGTTTTGAGGCAAACCATTCAGAGACCCAATTTTCCACTTCTTGGTACATTTGAAGTGCTGCTCAGACAGTGTGTATGCCATCGGAACAAGTGGCCATCTGAAGGAGCAAGGGCTGGTGAATACAGTGGGTGAGTTCATACTTGCCAGGCAAGATCTTTTTCTTTTTTTTAAAATATATTTTATTGATTTTTCACAGAGAGAAAGGAAGAGAGATAAAGAGCTAGAAACATCGATGAGAGAGAATCATCCATCAGTCGCCTCTTGCACACCCCCCATTGGGGATGTGCCTGCAACCCAGGTACGTGCCCTTGACCGGAATCGAACCTGGGACTCTTCAGTCCGCAGGCCGACGCTCTATCCACTGAGCCAAACCGGTCTCGGCAAGGCAAGATCTTTTAACGAGCCAGTTGATTTTGAAGTGTATGATGGTGCGTCATCATGAAACAAAATTACTTTGCCGTGTCTTCTGGCCCATTCTGGTGGTTTTATGATGAAAATGTGGTTCAAGTTGATTATTTGTTGTCGGTAGCGATCAGTGTTAACGGTTTCACCTGGTTTTAGAAGCTCATATATACCACACTCCCTGATCCCACCAAAGCAGGACATTGACTTCTTTCCAATGCGATTTGCAGTCGATGATGGTGACCTGGATCAACCCATGATTTTGTGCGTTTGGGATTCTCAAATCCATTTTTCACCGCCAGTCACAATTCGATGCAAAAAAGACTTCCTTTCATGCCGTTGAAGCAATGTTTACTGATGAATCCGGTTTTCCATTTGTCTTTCGTTCAGTTGATGTGGCACCCGTTTCCTTCCTTTAAAATCCCATTGCTTGTAAACGATTGGAAATTGCTGAGCAACTTTTAATCTTTCTGAAAGGTGTTTTTGAGTTTGACACGCATCTTCATCCAATAATGCTGGTAATCGTTGGTCTTCAAACTTTTTCGGTTGACCTGGACGTTCTTTGTCTCTCACATCGGAATCATCACTGTTAAAGCGTGTAAACCAGCGTTCACAAGTGTCTTGAGATGGAGCATGTTCACCAGAACCTTCCTGAAGTATTCAGCAGCACTTGTCTTCAAAATAAAGTAATGAATTAAAACTCCTCGCAAATGCTCTTTTTTGGGGCATGAAATTCAACATTTTTAAGCGTAAAAATATCTGTGATATTAACACCTTCAGCAAATTTGACATATGAAGTTTTGAAGCTTGCTGTCAATACAACAATATAGCATACGTATCAAATCTCATATATATCATCAATGTGTAGCTCCGTCTGTTGAAAAGAATCTGCATTATTAACTGATACACCTAGTATATTCCCCATGGCAGCCAAGTGCTGGGGTCATAGTAGGGCTTCCATAACTTCCCCGAGTGTGAATGGGGCCAGCAGCTGGGCCAGTCAACAAAACATCCCAGTGTCCACTACCTGCTGCCCAGCACCGAGTGGGGCTGGGGATCGCTCATCACACCCTCTGGGCTGGAACTGGTCCACTTAGAAGAAAGGCAAGCGGGAGCCCAGAGAGGCTGAGCTTTGCTGTGAAGCAATCCTAGGGCCTAGATAGTGCTGGACCCGTGTAATTAGGGTTTAATTTCCTCTCCAAGTCCTGTGGATATATCAGCTACAACCTGGCAGTGTGGCTCAGGGGTTGAGCATCCACCTATGAACCAGGAGGTCAAGGTTTGATTCCCAGTCAGGGCACATGCCCAGGTTGCAGGCTCCATGTCCAGTGTGGGGCGTGCAGGAGGCAGCCCATCAGTGATTCTCTCTTACCACTGATGTTTCTATCTCCCTCTCCCTTCCCCTCTAAAATCAATAAAAATATTAAAATATAAAAACATGAGCGACAAGGCAAGAAGGCCATTTCTCAAACAGGATGCTTGTCATAAGGAAGGGTCCAGCCCATGTATGTGGATGGGTCTCCTGTTACATCCATGACAAGCTACGTGGCTTGTTCTGATCCGTGTAGCACAATGCCCGGTTGCTAGTAGGCTCACGGTACCGTGTCAGTGGGGAAATAGCTGGGTTGCACGGGGTATCAGAAATGTCAGTTCAGAAGGGGTCGGCGTGTTCTGGGGGCAGCCGCGCAGAGCGCTCCGCAGGGGTGGGGGGCTGTGACTCGCTCCCCCTCGCAGGCTCAGTCTGGGATGTGGAGCTGAGCTTGGGGGGCCCCAACTGCTGGGTGGGACCCTGGAGCGCTGAGGGGAGGTGGGAGAGGCCAGGCCCGGGGACGGAGCCGCGCGGGCGCCCCCTGCCGGCGGCTCGGGGACCACGCATTCCTGTGCGTCTGAGTCACAGGTGTGTCGGCGCGGCGGTGGAGGTGGCGAGTGCGGACACCTGTTGTGGGGTGCGGGTGGGTGCCACGAGGCCTGTCTCTGGAAGCCCAGGGTGTGTGCATGCAACTCCATCCGGCCAAGGCTTTCCTCCGGGGCTGGAGGGGAAGGGCGGCGCTGGGGCTGGGGGCCTGGGTGGCGGCCTGCGAGGACCTGGGGCGAGGCCTCCCCGCCCGCGCCTCCCGGACCTCGCGGAGGGAGCGCTGGGCTGGAAGGTATGCGGTTCTAGGAAGCGACCATTTCTTAAAGGAACTAGGGCCCAGGAAAGGGTTAATTCTGCGCCCACAGCGACTCCCGCCATTGGCTCGGGGCTCTGCCAGTCAGACTCTGGGCCGGGTTTGCGGTCCGTCTGCGGGCGCCGGCCCGCACTGCCCCCCCGCCCCCCGGGAGGCGCCCTCCGCCCGCCGGGGCAGAGTTCCGGGCCGGAGGAGGGCCGTGGCGCCCGGCCCGCTCCCGCCAGCGGCGCTGCCGGGTGGACGGCGGCGGTTATGTAACCGCTCCGGGCAGGCCGCGCGGGGGAACACGCCGCCCGGGCCCCGCCGCCCGGAGCCCGCCGCCGGCTCCGCCTCCGCCAGGGCGGGCTCCGGTCCCGGAGGAGGTGCGCCGGCGGGGAGCGGCTGGCACCCAGGCCCGGGGCGCCGCGGAGGGTGGGCGCCGGCACCTCCCGGACCGCGAGGCCGGAGCTGAGGGCCCCGGGGGACGGGGGACGGGGGACCGGGGTCGCGCGGGAAGGGGGCGGCCTGCCGGAGCGGAGGCGGGGGGCGGGGACTCTTATCCTGACAGGGCGCCGCCCCCGGAGGCTGGGAAAGCTGCGCCGCGGCCCGCCCTCCGCCTCCGCCCTCCGGACCCGGGCCGGCGCGGGGCGGGCGCGGGGCGACCCCGGGGCGGGGCCTCTGCGGGGAGCGGGGAGCGGGGAGCGGCCCGGGGCAGGCCCCGGGGAGGGGTTCCCGGCGCTGTCCCCGGGGGTGTCCCGCTCCTGCGCCGCCCACCGCCTCCTCCGCCCGGGCCGCCCGCGGACTTAACCCCTCCGCGCCGGGGACGCCGCCCGCCCCGCCGCAGCGCCGGTAGCCCGGACGCGCTCAGAATGCGGGGTCCGAGCCCTGGGAGGCTGCCTGGGGCCGATGGGCGACCCACACACCGGGCACCAGAGCCGCCCATCCAGTGTCCTCCGGCCCCCGCCCCGCGCCGGTGCCCCCTCCCGCCGCTGTCCCTCCGACGCCCGCCCCCCAACAGGGTCCTGGGGGTCACGGGGGCCTGGACGTGGGCTCCCGCCGCCCCGCACCCTGCCTGCGAGGCCGGCGCTGGAGACCGCCTCTCCCCTCCGGCCGCCTGCACCCCGGGGGGCACCACGGAGGCCGGTGAGGCCGGCCCCCAGCCCCAGCGGGACGAGGCCGCGGGGACGGACTAGGCTGAGTCCCCCGCAGCACGCCTTCCCGCCATTCCTAGATGATGTGCTTTTATTCATTCCAGAGAGCAAGGGGAGGGGAGAGGGAGAGAAACGTCCACGAGGGAGAACCACCATCGGCTGCCTCCCGCACGCCCACACCGGGTGGAGCCCGAGCCCTGGCCGGGCCTGACCAGGAGTCCGACCGTGACCTGAGTCCGAGGTCGGCGCTCAAACCCTGAGCCGCCAGGGCCGGCCGCGAGCAGCCCTGCCCTCCAGCCCTGTGAGTGACGGCGGAGGGAGGGCCTCGGCCCGGCGGCAGCGGTAACGGAGCTCGGGCTCCGGGGCCAGGTGCCGCCGCCGCTCTGGGCGCCCGCGTGGGCGGCGGGTTGGAGGCGGAATGACCTCGAGCTGCGCCTGCCCCCTGGTGGCCAGGCGTTGCGTAGCCGCCTCTTGCCGGAGCCGCGAAGGGCTGGGGCGGGACAGCCTCCTCCTCCCCGCCCCTTTGGGGGAAGAGCGGCCCTGGAGGGGCAGAGGGAGTGAGGGAGCCCCAGGCCCTGCAGGGCCAGCCCGAGTCCGCAGGCCGCTCAGCCACCCGGATCCTGGCCTGAGGGACTCCGCCGCGGGCCCCAGGTGCCAGCGCCCTGCAGGAGGGAAGGGAAAGAAAGAAGACATAGGCCGAAACAGAAGTCCTGCCAAGGGTTAGCCCTAACGGAGGGCTCCATAGAGGGAAACGGCCCTCACCTTCTCTTCTGTGCCCTTCAGGCCTCAGCACCCAGCTCACACCTCAGGCCAGGCTTCCCGGCTCCCGCGGAGACAGGCCAGTCAGCCAGGACAAGGGAAAGGGAAACAGACAAATAGGTACGTGGCCAAGCAGTCTACCACCATCCGGTAAATTGCAAAATCCTATCTTCCTAACCAAGGATATTGGGAGTAAATGGTTGTCACTGCTCCCCAACCAGAGGACAAAGAGCTTGCCTTACCCTGCCCAGGGAGACAGAACTCCATCTGGTGCGCTGTGCCCACCGCACCTAAGGAAAGAGGAAGTCCGGGGAGTAAATCTCATTTTTGTCACATCGGTATAAAACTCACCAATCGATACCCTATTGAGACCCTCCTGTGAAGGCTCCCCTAAACTCCCAGCCTTTAAGACCTTTGAGAGCCCTAGCTGGTTTGGCTCTAAATAGAGCCTGCAGGCCAAAGGGCCCCAAGTTCAATTCCAATCAAAAGCAAATGCCTGGGTTTCGGGCTTAATCCCCAGTAGAAGGTGAGCAGGAGGCAGCCGATCAATGATTCTCAGCATTGATGTTTCTATCTATCTTCCTCTCTCTTCTCTGAGATCAACAAAATATACACATTGAAAAAATAAGTGAAAAGACACCTTCCAGAGCCAGACTGCCTCTCCCGCTGCGCAGCAAGCCTGGGCTGCCTTCCTCTGGGCCGGCGTCGTCTAATTCTCAGGTCCCCAGGAGACTTGCAACAAGGGGAGCAACGGGCAGCGACAGCTGGTCCCAGCTCTCCCCGAACCTGTCCCCAACGTCCCTCTTCTCTGACTCTCCAGAGAGCCAAAGCGCCGGCCAGCTCCCTCCCAGTGCCTCTTCCAGCCCTCAGCTCTGTCAGTCCCAGCTTTACGAACACGCTCACCCCCGCCTGGACCTGGTGTGTGAAATCTTTCCTGCAGAGTCCCACACCCCGGCCCCGTCCTTGCTAACCACCAGCTTCCTCCTCTCCACCCAGACACCCTCTGAGCTTCTCCCCATAACAGGACCTTCCCACCACTTCCTCTCACCCTGCTCCAGGCTGAGTCCATTCTCCCTCCATCCAGAAGCCCTCCTAGTTTCGTAGTAAACTGCCTTCCTTCCCCCATCTCCCCAATTCCCAGGATCCTCTCTCTAAGACTGTCTTTTGCACAGGCAGTTCTGGCTGCTTGTTGACTGTGATGTCTGAATCCACATGTACCATTTCCTCCAGGAATCCTTCCTCACCAACCCCACCTACTTATTTATTCAATGATTACTGAATGTGCTGCGGCATGGGACTAGACAAAAGGTGCATGCTGGTGCCCTAACCAGTTTGGCTCAGTGGATAGAGGGTCAGCCTGCGGACTGAGAGGTCACAGGTTCGATTCCGGTCAAGGGCATCTACTTGGTTACAGACACATCTCCAGTAGGAGGTGTGCAGGAGGCAGCTGATCGAAGTTTTTCTCTCATCGATATTTCTAACTCTCCCTTCCTCTCTGTGAAAAATCAATAAATTTATATATTTTTTAAAAAGTGCATGCTGGAAAACAAGACAAACATGGTCCCTGCCCTCAGAGACCACAGTCTAGTTGAGGACAAACGACAAGAGAAGGGGCAATTTCAGTTCCGTGTCACAGAGATGTGGGAGCACCTTGGGGAGACATCTATCCAGGTGTGGGAGTCTGAGAAGGTTTCCTGCAGGAAACAGCGCCTGAGCTGAGGCGCTTCCAGCAGTCCAGGGGAGCAGGGCGGCGTTGGGGAGCACAGCGGCCTTCGGGAGCACAGCGGTCCAGGAGAGCACAGCGGTCCAGGGGAGCACAGCGGCCTTGGGGAGCACAGCGGTCCAGGGGAGCTCAGCGGTCCAGGGGAGCACAGCGGCCTTGGGGAGCACAGCGGTCTAGGGGAGCACAGCGGCCTTGGGGAGCACCGCGGTCCAGGGGAGCACAGCGGCGTTGGGGAGCACAGCGGTCCAGGGGAGCATAGCAGTTCTGGGGAACACAGCGGTCCAGGGGAGCACAGCGGTCCAGGGGAGCACAGCGGTCCAGGGGAGCACAGCAGTTCTGGGGAGCACAGCGGTCCAGGGGAGCACAGCGGACCGGGGGAGCACAGCGGACCGGGGGAGCACAGCAGTCTAGGGGAGCTCAGCGGTCCAGGGGAGCACAGCGGCCTTGGGGAGCACAGCGGTCCAGGGGAGCTCAGCGGTCCAGGGGAGCACAGCGGCCTTGGGGAGCACAGCGGTCTAGGGGAGCACAGCGGCCTTGGGGAGCACCGCGGTCCAGGGGAGCACAGCGGCGTTGGGGAGCACAGCGGTCCAGGGGAGCATAGCAGTTCTGGGGAACACAGCGGTCCAGGGGAGCACAGCGGTCCAGGGGAGCACAGCGGTCCAGGGGAGCACAGCAGTTCTGGGGAGCACAGCGGTCCAGGGGAGCACAGCGGACCGAGGGAGCACAGCGGACCGGGGGAGCACAGCGGACCGGGGGAGCACAGCGGTCCGGGGGAGCACAGCGGTCCTGGGGAGCACAGCGGTCCAGGGGAGCACAGCGGTCCAGGGGAGCACAGCGGACCAGGGGAGCACAGCGGCCTGGGGGAGCACAGCGGTCCGGGGGAGCACAGCGGTCCAGGGGAGCACAGCGGCGTTGGGGAGCACCGCGGTCCAGGGGAGCACAGCGGCGTTGGGGAGCACAGCGGTCCAGGGGAGCACAGCGGCCTTGGGGAGCACAGCGGTCCAGGGGAGCACAGCAGCCTTGGGGAGCACAGCGCCGTTTTGGAGGGAAAGGGTCTCAGAGACCAACAACCGAGTCCAAACACTTCCTGATGCTCCGCTCACTGCCAACATTTCTGCGAGTGTGTGCTGTTGTTGGAGGGCCTCCCTGCGGGGCAGCCCTGACACTTACCACCTGCTTTCCCTCCCTTAGGCTCATGGCTACCTTCCAGTTATGCCCATGCACTGTGGACTCGGAAAGGGAGAGCTAGGCCCTGGCCGGTGTGGCTCAGTGGATAGAGCATGAGCCTGCGGACTGAAGGGTCCAGGGTTCTATTCAGGTCAAGGGCACATGCCCAGGTGTGGGCTCCATCCTCAGTGGGGGGTGTACAGGAGGCAGCCAATCAACGATTCTCTCTCATCATTGATGTTTCTATCTCTCTTCCCTTCTTTCTCTCTCTGAAATAAATAAAAAAAAAATATGCTGAAACCGGTTTGGCTCAGTGGATAGAGCGTCTGCCTGCGGACTGAAAGGTTCCAGGTTTGATTCCGGTGAAGGGCATGTACCTTGGTTGCGGGCACATCTGTGCAGGAGACAGCTGATCGATGTTTCTAACTCTCTATTCCTCTCCCTTCCCCTCTGTAAAAAATCAATAAAATACATTTAAAAAATATTTTTTAAAAGAAAAGAGAGGACAGGAGGAAAGCTGCGGAGAGGTTTGAACATAAGTGCAGGGACAAATGGGCAGCAGGAAGAGATGAGAGAGCCGAGGAGCTGCGCCAGGAGCCTTGGGATGCAGGAGGGGCGACAGGAAGGTTTGCAGGAGAACCTGACGAAGTGCAACTGAGAAAACTGTTGCCATGGTGATGGGTCCAGAGGAGGGAGGAGAAATGGAAATCCGATTATGAGCTGGGGGAGAGAAGAAGGGGTGTTCAAGACCCAGAAGCAGTGCCCCCACACCAGCTCCCCCACACCAGCTCCCCCACACCAGCCCCCACACCAGGCCCCCACACCAGCCCCCCCAAACCAGCCCCCCACACCACCACCCCCACACCAGCCCCCACACCAGGCCCCCACACCCCCCCCAAAACCAGCCCCCCAACACCAGCCCCCCCACACCAGGCCCCCCACACCAGCCCCCCCACACCAGCCCCCACACCAGACCACCTTCTACCCTTGAGGAATAGCTTTCTCAGAGGCCCCCAAGGCCAGACCAGGGGTGCCGCTGTCCTGGAGGGCCAGGCCTCTGGCACCCCCTCCTCCTCTCCTGGGTGAGGGCAGTCTGCACCCCACCCCCAACATGTCTCATGGTCCTGGGAGCCTCTGCACCCCCCTCTTCCTCCTGCCTCTTCAGCAGAAGCTCTAGGTGAGGGGGCGGGGGCTGGTTTCAGCACCTACTGTGCGCACACACTGCACCTGGTTCCATTGTCCTCCCCTCAGCCTGAGCAGACTCACTGCCTCCATGCACAGACCCGAGACAGATGGGGGTCCCAGCTGGACAGGGGCAGGCAGAGCGGGTGTGCTCCTGCCCCTTGCCCAGCCGGCCCTGCCAGCCCTGCCCCCCGCCGGCCCTGCGCCCGCACCCTCCCGCACAGCTGGCGCCGCACAGGAGCTGCCGGGCCTTGAGGCAAACATGCCACAGACAGAGACTGGCTCAGTGGGAAGGGCGGCTCGGCGGGGGGCGCAGAGCCCTGGCATTCTGGCGGAGCCGACGAACAGGTCCCGCAGGCCTGTGGGAGCGCCCGCCCCCGGCTTCTGTACAAACAGCGGTCTGTGAGGGCGCTGCCTCCGGCAGATCATACAGGGCCTGGGAGCCAAGACGGCAGGTTCAGGGCGTGTGTGCTCTGGGGTAGGACCGCTATGCCAAGACCGCCCCCGTTGGAGGGTCTGTCCCATCATCACCTGCTCTCCCTCCCGGTGGAGGCCTAAACGCCACCTGTTCTCCCCGGGGCTGCTAGAACCACACCTAACCTGGACCCAAGGCTAAAGGTCACAGTTCTATTGGGTCCCTTGTCCACTGGGCTCCAGAGGTTCCGGTGCTGCCCGCAGCCCGCTGGACAGGGGGACAGGGGGACAGGGAAGAGGCCGCAGACACAGCAGGCAGCCATAGCGAACCCTCTTCCCGAACCAGGGCCCCTCAGGAGTGAGCGGGTGACTAACACCCCAGCACTCACTCTCCCCAGCTTCCTGCACCGAGTCAGACCCCAGGCCAGGCCAAAGGAGGGGGGCTCAGAGAAGTCACTCCTGTGCCTCCGTTCCCATCTCACCACCCCCAGCACCCGACGCCTTGCCCTCTGCCCTGCCCTCTTCCTTCCGGCGCCCAGCTTAGTCCCCACAGACAAGGCGGGAGGGGCCCGCCCCAGCCATCGCACCCCAAGGCTGCGGGGAGGAGATAAAAGACACCCCTCCTCCTCGCCTGCTCCAGACTGCCTGCCACAGCCCCCCCCCCCAATCCCCAATCCCCAATCCCGTTCCCCCAGCCTGCTCCAGACTGCCTGCCACAGCCCCCCGCCAAGCCAATCCCCAATCCCGTTCCCCCAGCCTGCTCCAGACTGCCTGCCACAGCACCCCCCCCCCCGCCGCCCCAATCCCCAATCCCATTCCCCCAGCCTGCTCCAGACTGCCTGCCACAGCACCCCCCCCCCCCCGCCGCCCCAATCCCCAATCCCGTTCCCCCAGCCCGCAGCCCGCGTTCCTGCCCCGTCCCTCTCATCCCCATCTGCCTCCAGGCAGGCACCCCCCCAGGACCGGGCAGGGCTCCCAAGGCTGCTTTTCTGCCTGGGGCGCCACTCCCTGCGGCTCTCTCCTCTTCTTTTCTTTTTTAAATATAACTATTGATTTCAGGGAGAGAGGGAAGGAGGGAGGGAGGGAGGGAGAGAGGGAGGGAGGGAGGGAGGGACAGAGAGAGAGGAGCATCAGTGATGAGACAATCATTGGTCGGCTGCCTCTTGCACACCCGCACTGGGGATGGAGCCTGCAGCCCAGGCCTGTGCCCTGACCGGGAATCGAACTGTGACCTCCACGCTCAGCACGGAGCCACGCCCCCGGGCCCCTGTTTTCTTTTAGGGCAGCTTCTGGGTCCCCCAGCGGCTCCTCCTCTGGCTCCTCCTCTGCCATGAACATTGGGTCCAGGCTCTGTCCTCGGCCTGCCCTCCCCCAGGCATGCCCAGCTCTCCAAGGCTCTAGGCCCCACCCCCCACCCGTCTGAGCCTCAACCACATCTCCCCTGGGTGTCCCGGTGCCAGTTCTGCACGTTCAAAGCAGAGGTCCTCCTTCTGCCCCAGTCTGCCCACCCCCAGCCCCAGCCCCTCCCACCAACACCCCCCACCCCCACCCCCTTACCTCTCACCCCGCCCTGCGGCTTCAGACAGCAAAGGGCCCCAGCTAAGGGCAGCAGCCAGCCAGCTACTAAGCCAGGCCCCAGACACCCTAACTGCCCCACCCCGCCCGCCCTGAAGACCCCCCAGAGGCTCCTGCGAACGCCTTTGGCCTAGAATCTTCCCTCACCAGCGTCAGGAGAGCCCTGGCGCTCAGACCCGCTGGTGTGGCTCCGTGGTTTAGCATTGAGGCAGCAATCAGTGATTCTCTCAGCCTTGTGTCTCTCTTCCTCTCTGGAATCAATAAACATATTTTAAAAGAAAAAACAAACAACCCAGTGGCTGAGCAGCAACCCATGAGCCAGGAGGTCACTGGTTCGATACCGGGTCAGGGCACAGGCCCGGGTTCCTGGCTCGATCCAGTGGGGGTTGTGCAGCCCACTCACTGGTATTTCTATCTATCCCTCTCCCTTCCTCTCTCTAAAATCAACCTTAGAAAAATATTTTTTTAAATATATATTTTTTATTTTTTACAGAGAGGAAGGGAGAGGGGTAGTTAGAAACATTAATGCACATGTGTCAAACACAAGGCCCGAGGGCCAAATCCAGCCCGCCAGGCCTTGCAATGTGGCCCGCACCACGCTGTCATCACTGCACTCCGCTGTCAGTTTATGACATTGTCAGTTTATGACTGTTCAGTAAACCATTCGGCCCGCGATTTAGGCTGGATTTTAGATTTTGGCCCCTTCTCTGATTGAGTTCGACACCCCTACATTAATGAGAGAGAAACATCGACCAGCTGCCTCCTGCACACCCCCCATTGGGGATGTGCCTGCAACCAGGGCGCGTGCCCTTGACCGGAACCAAACCTGGGACCCTTCAGTCCTCAGGCTGATGCTCCTTCCACTGAGCCAGACCAGCCAGGGCTAGAAAAAATACTTTTTAAAAATGTCTCTCAGCTGTTCATCCAACACATTGCAGCAGAAACAATCTTTATAAGACACAAGTTTCATCATGACACTCTCCTGTTTAAAACCCTTAACAAGCTTTCTTTTATCATCAGGATAAAAATGAGGATCCTTGCCTAACCAGTGTGGCTCAGTGGATAGAGCGTTGACCTGCAGATCAAAGAGTCCCGGGTTCAATTCCAGTCAAGGGCATGTTCCTCGCCCCTCTCCGGCCCCAGCCCTGGTGGGGCTCATGCAGGAGGCAACCAATTGATGTATTTCTCTCACATCAATACCGTATTTCGCCCTGTCTTTCCCTCTCTTCCACTCTCTCTGAGAAGCAATGAAAAAATATACTGGGTGAGAATTAAAAAAAAAAAAAAATTAGAATCCTTCAAGGGGCTTACAGAGTTCTTCTGGTCCCCGCTTCTCCAGTCACTCCCCCCATGTCCCTACATCTTCAGCGTGTCCGTTCTCTGACCGTGAGCCCCTGCAGTTCCCTCAGCCTAAGCAGTCTCCCCCTTCTGCCTTCACCCTGCTAACAGCTACTCCACTGTCAGGTCTCCACTTGCCACTTCTTCCAGGAAGCCTTCCGGGACTCCCTGAGCCCAGGTGAGTGGCCCCTTCCGCGAGGAGCCTCTTCAGAAGTCCTTTAGATTCCTCCTTTATCGGTAACAGAACCTGCCTGCAGAGCTGTTATGAGGATTAGTCGAGAAAAGGCCTGGCGCACGAGGCACAGAGCCTGGCATGGGGTCAGCATCCACAGACAGCAGCTGTTACCAATTCTACCACAATCCCGGTGCAGGCCAGTAGCCTTTCTTCAATCCCCCCCTGGACCATAGTTTCGGGGAAAGCATTTCATTCACCTCTGAATACCAGCACTTAGCAGTAATTAGTGGAAAGGCATTTCATAAGCATTGATTGAATAAAATAATTCATGCTAATTCCGGCCGGCATTACTTCTCGTATGGATTAGCTTCACTCTCCTTCAAGCATTAAGAGCCTTAATTATCACAATGAAGGCCCCACCTCTCTTACCACACACTGACCCACTCCGCCCGCCCAGGCTCCTCTCTGTGGAAACACCACGGGCCAGGTCTTTGCAGGGGAATTGCTCCTTCACACCCACACCAGGCAGTCCCCCTTCCCAGGGCTCTGCCCGGGCTGCTCTGGCCCGGCCTCCGCTGCAGACTCCAGCCCCAGCCTCCATCACCTTCCTCGCTCCTCCGGCAGAAACACAGCTCCCCTCCAGCACCCACCAGACGGCACCGCCTGAGTCCCAATGCCATGTTGTTTGGCTCACAAGGTGCCTTTTTATCATGTCTATCCATTTACATTTGAAAATGAGAACATTTTACCTAAAATTCCCATTTCTGGCTTCTCTGGGAAAAGTGAGAGGGCATGGCCGCACAGGGTCCCCTGACAGAGTCCGGGCTGCGCCCTCTCCAGCGCCCCGGCACCTGCCCCCTTTGGCTAATCTTGTTACCTGCCTTATCCTTCCAGACGCCAGGGCTGGTCCTGGCTGGGCGCTCGTGGTTAGAGCATCAGCCCTCAGACTGAAGGGTCCCAGGGGCCCGGACTTGGGTTGCAGGCTGGAGTCTCAGCCCTGGTCAGGTCACATGTGAAGGCAACCAGTCAGTGTGTCTCTCTCACACCGATGTTTCTCTCTGTGCTTCTCTGCCTCTCCTCCACTCTCTCTAAGAAGAGGGAAAAATACCCTCAGGTGAGGAATAACAACAACAAAAGGAGAAACCCATCCTTGGGTGGGGATTTAAAAACAAAACAAAACAAAACTATAAGCCAATATCCCTAAAGAAGATAGACCCGAAAATCCTTAACAAAATGTTAGCAAACCAACGTTAGCAATATAGTTCAAAAATCATACACTATGATCAAATAGGATTTATTCCTGATTTAATACCCACAATCAATCAAAGGGGGGCACCACATAAGTGAAATAAAGAATAAAAAATAAACAATTAATTAAAAAGCAACAACAATTAAAAAAAAAAAAAGCGCCCTAGCCGGTTTGGCTCGGTGGACAGAGCATCGCCTGAGGGTCAAAGTCCCGAGTTCAAGGGCCTGGTCCGGCTCCTGCAGGAGGCAGCCAATCAGGGTGCCTCTCTCACATCATGGTCTCTCTGTCTCTCTGTCTCTCCTCCACTCCCTCTAAGAATCCATGGGAACATCCTGGGTGGAGTAACCGTCACAACAGACACGAGCGCCCCTGGCTGCCCTTCATGGCCGCCCAGCCGCAGCAGCCAGCCTGGCTCTCCCTCCTCAGCAGCCGAGACGCCACCGCTCCCCTCCTGGCCTGTCCGCGGGCCCTGCTCTTCCAGGTCTCCTCACCACCCACCCCTCGCGTCCCTGCACGCCCCTCTGTGCTCGCCATCACCTCGGTCACTCCCCTCATCACTGGCCTCAATGGCCCTTCCCTCCCTCTCCTCCACCCATACCTCCATTCCCAAACCCGGAAAACCCGAACTCTGAGTCAATACAACCTGACAAGTTTACAATTTCTCTATCTAAACTGTTGAGTAATTGGGGGGAAACTCCCAAAATAGCAAGGCCAGTTAATCTTATGTGTCAACTGATGGGTCACGGTACTTGTCCCACCGGGGACATTTCTTCTGTTGCTTTTCAGAGTGAGTGGAAAGGAGGGGGAAGACAGAAAGAGACACATCAATTGGTTGCCTCCCCCACACACCCCGACCTGGGTCAGGGATTGAGCCCACAACCGAGGCATGTGCCCTTGACGAGAATTTGAACCCTCGACCCTTCAGTGCACAGACCGGTGCTCTGAACATGGAGCAGAAGAGAGGGGCCCGAGCTGCAGCTCTTGCTCTGGGTGTCCAGCCTGCTGGCCGCCCCCGTCAGATTTCAGATTTGCCAAGCAGCCCCGAGGGCACGGCCAATTCCCTAAATAAATGTGTCTATAAATACACATCCTGTTGGTCCCGGTTCTCTGGAGAGCCCTGACTGAGGCAGCCGGGCCCGGAGACCAGTACACTCCAGGCTCTCCCACCACAGGGATTCCAAACCCTTTTCTTGCCCCTTTTCAGGCCCCAAACCTTTCTCCTTCTGGAGCTTTCTCTTCCCCTGAGAAGGCAAAAACCTTCCAAGGGAGCTCCATTCGCTTACTTTTTTTTTTTTTAAATTGATTTTTAACAGAGAAAAAGGGAGAGGGATAGAGAGCTAGAAACGTCGATGAGGGAGAAACATCGACCAGCTGCCTCTTGCACACCCCCTACCGGGGATGTGCCCGCAATCAAAGGTACATGCCCTTGACTGGAATCGAACCTGGGACCTCTCAGTCCACAGACCAACGATCTACCACTGAGCCAAACTGGCTTCGGCCCACTCACTTATTTTTGCACCCCAGCCTTTCTCACACCGTCCCCGCCCCCCCCCCCCCCGAAAGTCTGGCCTCTCTCTGCATCATTGCCCCCCTTTTTCTCTGCTAAATAGTGTTGTTCCTGCCCAGCTGGTGTGGCTCAGTGGTTGAGCATTGACCTATGTACCAGGAAGTCAAGGTTGGATTCCCAGTCAGGGCACTTGCCTGGATTTTGGGCTCGGTCCCCAGCAGGGGGCTTACAGGAGGCAGCTGGTCAAGGACTCTCTCTCACTGTTGATGTTTCTATCTCTCTCCTCTCCCTTACTCTCTGAAATCAATAAAAATATGTATATTTTTAAAAAGAAAGTGTGGAGGAGGAGAACCAAGATGGCGGCCTAGGTAAGCACCTAAGCTGCTGCCTCACACAACAATATCAAAAACAACAACTAGCCAAAACCGGTTTGGCTCAGTGAATAGAGAGTTGGCCTGCGGACTGAAAGGTCCTGGGTTTAATTCTGGTAAGGGCATGTACCTTGGTTGTAGGCACATCCTCAGTGGGGGGTGTGCAGGAGGCAGCTGGTCGATGTTTCTCTCTCATCGATGTTTCTAGCTTTCTATCCCTCTCTCTTCCTCTGTAAAAACTCAATAAAATATATTAAAACAACAACAACTAAAATCAGAACGGACATCATCCAAAAACATAGAAAAGCTGGCAGAGTGGGAAATCTACAACTAGAAAGAAGGAGAGAGGCTCACAGATTGGATTGGGAGCCGCAAGGCACTGAGATAGGAAGGGCAGCTGAGTGCCTGGCTGGCGGGAGGGGAGGAATTCCTGATTGCCCTGAATTCTTTCCAACTGCACTTAACCCCAGCTCCGGCCGAAACCCCGTGGACCCAGGCTCATACAGGTAGAGTATGGACTGTAGAGAAAGGCACCCAGAGACTCAGAGACTGGGAGACTGGGGGAGCTGGGAGCCACAGCAGGCAGGGTCTACAGTTGCACGCGAGTGAGTGCGCTCAGAGGTCTGACCGCGCAGGTTGCCATGGCCTCTCCGTAGCAGAAGGAGTCAAAGCTCCAGACTACAGAGACCCAACCCAATTCCAGGTGAGCCCCTGGGGCACCCACGCTCTTGCACGGGGAATCTGGGATGGTCAGGCAGAAACTCAGGGGAGCACATAAGGGCAGAGCTGACGGGAACCCAAGACTGTCAGCTCAGCCCTGAGACTCCGCCCCATCCAAGCTGAGCACAGAGGCTTCTGCAATTTTGCAAATCTGATCCTATAAGACTGTCTCCAATACAGAAGGTATCCCAGAGTAGACACAACTGATACTCACATCCAATTGGCCTGAAGGTCAATTCCTCCCAGGGTACCAACAACAATCAAGACTTAACTACAACAAGGCTGTACACGCAGTCCACAAAGGGGAGCACTGAGGAGGCTGACCCACTGGGCCATATAGGACACCAAACAGACAAAGCCATCCTACCAACTCTGGGAAGCAGCAAAAATGCCGAGACAAGGAAATAGATCTCAAACTAAAGAGATGGAGGATATAGAGTTCAAAACCACGGTTATAAGGTTATGCAAGAATTTCCTAGAGTGTCGGCGGCTGCGGGTGGGAAATGGCGGAGTATTTGGCCTCCATCTTCGGCACCGAGAAGGACAAAGTCAACTGTTCATTTTATTTCAAAAGTGGAGCATGTCGTCATGGAGACAGATGCTCTCGGTTGCACAATAAACCAACCTTTAGCCAGACCATCTTGATTCAAAACATCTATCGTAATCCCCAAAACAGTGCACAGACGGCTGACGGCTCACACTACCATTGCCCTCTTGAACATTTACCGTAACCCTCAAAACTTCCCCGTCTGCTGACGGTTTGCGCTGTGCTGTGAGCGATGTCGAGATGCAGGAACACTATGATGAGTTTTTTGAGGAGGTTTTCACAGAAATGGAGGAGAAGTATGGCGAGGTGGAGGAGATGAATGTCTGTGATAATCTTGGAGATCACCTCGTCGGAAACGTGTATGTGAAGTTTCGCCGTGAAGAAGATGCGGAGAAAGCTGTGATTGATTTGAACAACCACTGGTTCAACGGGCAGCCCATCCACGCCGAGCTGTCCCCCTTGACCGACTTCCAGGAAGCCTGTTGCCGCCAATATGAAATGGGAGAGTGTACACGAGGCGGCTTCTGCAACTTCATGCATCTGAAGCCGATTTCCAGGGAGCTGCGGCGGGAGCTGTATGGGCGCCGGCCCAGGAAGCATCGATCGAGGTCCCGGTCCCGGGAGCCGCGCTCTCGGGCGAGAGACCGTGGTCGTGGCGGCGGCGGGGGACGGGAGCGTGACAGGAGGCGGTCAAGAGATTGTGAGAGATCTGGGCGATTCTGAGCCAGGCCATTTTTACTGTATGTCTGCTAGAAAGTGTTGTAGTTGATTGACCAAACCAGTTCATAATGGGAATTTTTTTAAAAAAACAATTAAAAAAAAACAAAGATGGGTTTCTGAATAAAATTTGTAGTGATACAAAAAAAAAAAGAAAAAAAAAAGAATTTCCTAAAAAAGCTGATAAATTTCATGAGACTGAACTAAAAATTAAACATAAACTGTCTAGCCGAAATCGGTTTGGCTCAGTGGTAGAGCGTCAGTCTGTGGACTGAAAGATCCCGGGTTCAATTCTGGTCAAGGGCATGTGCATTGGTTGCGGGCACATCCCCGGTAGTGGGTGTGCAGGAGGCAGCTGATTGATGTTTCTCTCTCATCGACATTTCTAGCTCTCTATCCCTCTTTCCTTCTCTCTGTAAAAAATCAATAAAATATATTTTTTTAAAAAAAATAAAAATAAACTGTCTAAATTGGAAAATATTACGCAGAGATCCAACAGCAGACTGGAGGAACACAAGAATCAGGTCAAAGAGTTAGAATATAAAGAGCCAAAAGACACTCCTCTGGAGAAGCAAGAAGACAAGAGAATCCAGAAAGTTGAAGATAGTATAAGGAGCCTCTGGGACAACTTCAAGTGAACCAACATCAGAATTTCAGGGGTGCCAGAAGAAGAGAGAGAGCAAGATACTGAAAACATATTTGAAGAAATAATATCAGAAAACTTCCTCCACCTGGTGAAAGAAATAGACTTACAAGAATAGGAAGCGTACAGAGCCCCAAACAAAAAGAATCCAAAGAGGACCACACCAAGAAACATCATAATTAAAATGCCAAGAGCAAAAGACAAAGAGAGAATATTAAAAGCAGCAAGAGAAAAACAATTAGTTACCTACAAGGGAGCACCCATACAATTGTCAGCTGATTTCTCAACGGAAACTATACAGGATAGAAGGGAGTGGCAAGAAATATTCAAAGCGATGAATAGTGAGTACCTACAACCAAGATTACTCTATCCAGAAAAGTTATCATTCAGAATTGAAGGGCAAATAAAGAGCTTCACAGATAAGAAAAAGTTAAAGGAGCTGAGACTGGTTTGGCTCAATGGATAGAGCGTCGGCTTGGGGACTGAAAGGTCCCGGGTTCGATTCCGGTTATCTTGGTTGTGGGCATATCCCCAGTAGCGGGTGTGCAAGAGGCAGCTGATCGATGATTCTCTTTCATCGATGTTTCTAACTATCTTTCTCCCTTCCTCTCTGTACAAAAAAATCAATAAAATATATTTTTAGAAAAAGAAAAGGAAAAAAAAAAGTTAAAGGAGTTCATCACCACCAAACCAGTATTATATGAAATGCTGAAAGGTATTATTTAAGAAGAGGAAGAAGACCAAGTGAATTAAAAAATCTGAGGAACAGAATAAACTGGTGAATAGAATAGAATCAGGGGCAAAGAAAGGGAGTGGATTGATAATTATCAGGGGGAAAGAGGTGTGGGGGTGCAAAAAGAGACTGGATTAAAATCGTACCTATGGATGAGGACAATGGTGGGGGTTGGAGGGAGAAGGGAGGTAAAGGCAGAGGGTGGGGCGGGAACCGGGTGGAAGGGAGCTGTGGGGGGAAAAAGGAGAAACAACTGTAATAATCTGAGCAATAAAGATTTATTTATTTAAATAAATAAATAAATAAATAAATAAATAAAATAAAAAATAAAAAGCAAGTGTGGTTCCTAGGGCAAAGGCTAATGCCTCCACCGCTGATCGAACCCCATTTTCTTCCTCCTTCAAAAGCCCCTCAATCATTACAGCCCAGCCCCCGCTCCTGCATCTTTGACTTTGAAACCGATCGGAGGAACCTGGGCCTGGTTCCTGTCCAGCATCTCCTTCCTTCCTGTCCACGCCTGGACACAGCGGCTCGGCTGAACAGCCTCGAGCGGCCGGCCTCTGCTCCCTCCCGCGGGGCGCTGCTGCGGAGGCTGCGGACCCTGGCGATGCTCAGCCGTGGCCGCTCAGGCCTTACTTCACGTCACGTGACACGGCCTTCGGGAAACTCCATCCACTCCCCCCGTTTTCTCCTCATGCTCCTCCCTCCTGCATCACCTCCTCTCTGCACCTGTCCCTCAGACACTGTGCTGCTCAGGTCCTGTCCTGCTGTCTCCTCTCCTGCCGCCCTCTGCCAGGACTCATCCACACTCAGGATTGCTCGCCTTCTCTCTCTCTCTCTTTTTTTAATTATTGATTTCAGAGAGGAAGGGAGAGAGCGAAACATCAATGATGACAGTCATTGATCGGCTGCCTCCTGCGCACCCCACACTGGGGATGGAGCCCACAGCCTGGACCAGGAACCGAACTCATGATCTCCTGGTTCCTAGGTCAATGCCCAACGACTGAGTCACGCGGCTGGGCTCACCTTTTCGCTTTATCCCACACCTCTCCTCTGCCCAGGCTCACGTATTCAATTAGAAAATGTCCGGAGAATATATTAATATCTCACCCCCAACTGTAGTGATTTATAAAACAGACACTTTTCTGAGCATCGGGAATCTGGGAGGGTCTTTGCTGAGTGTTTCTGGCTCAGGGCGTCTCAGGAAGTTTCAGCAAAGCTGACCCCCTGGACCATCGCCTGGAGGGCTTGTCTGGGCCTGAAGATATGCTTCTGAGCTTGTCCATACACGTGACTGGAGTCTCAGCTCCTCCCGACCCCTTGCTGTGTGGTGCTCCCCAGGGGGTGTGCGGGAAGCAGCCACCCTCCTGCGAGTGCGCCGAGGAACGCGGAAGGCCGATGGCCTTGGACTGTAGCTGGGCTAACGCCAAGCACCACGGTTCTGTGGAGATAGTGGTAGCTCGAAGCAATTTCCTGACCTGATAGCCTCAAAGTAAATGTTTCCTGGAACTTACTGATCTTTACTGACCTTTATTGACCTCAGAGACAGTCTGTCTGCTACCTGTTTGCCATGCTTTACTGAGGGCAGGGTATGTATCTAAAACTGAACAAAAAGCGGTAAGACCAGGTTTCAGTGTGCCTCTCCAAGAAAGAGTCTCCACCTGGCCCCCATGCTTTCATCAACAAATCGGCAAACGACAAGAGCTGGCCCGAGGATGCGGAGAAAAGGGAACCCTCGTGCACTGCTGGCGGGAATGCGGACTGGTGCAGCCACTGTGGAGAACAGTATGGAGTTTCCTTAAAAAAATAAAAATAAAAATGGAACGGCCATTTGACCCAGTGATCCCACGTCTAGAAATATATCCAAGAAACCAGAAACACCAATCAGAAAGGATATATGCACCCGTAAGTTCATAGCAGCACAATTCACCATAGCTAAGATTTGGAAACAGCCTAAGTGCCCATCAGCATATGAGTGGATTAGGAAACTGTGGCACATCTACACATGGGATACTATGCTGCTGTAAAAAAGAAGGAACTTTTACCATTTGCAACAGTGTGGATGGGCCTGGAGAGCATTATGCTAAGTGAAATAACCCCTCAGAGAAAGATAAGTATCACATGATCTCACTCATTTATGGAATTTTTGATGAACAAAAACAGATCCAGAGACAAAGAAGCATCGATCCGATGCTCAGTGCTCAAAGGGAAGGCAGGGGAGGATCGGACTAAAGGGGAGAGATCAACCAAAGGACTTGTATGCATGCATATGAGCCTAAGCGACGGACACAGTCACGGGGAGAAGGGAGAGGGCTTACGGCTGTGGGACAATGGGAGGATAAGGACACATTGGTAATACCTTAGTCAATACAGGGAAGGAAGAAGAAAAGCCCCATGCCTTCTAAATTTGTGTTTCTTTTCATTTGTGCTTGGCCCTCCTTCAGATACCGAACCTCGCCATGCAGGTCTCGGCTCCCAGGTCTGACAGAGGGAAGCATCCAAGCGAGAGCCAGGAGCAAGCCCAGTGCTCTCTGTGGCCTCGCCGTGGCCTCTCTCGCCGTGGCCTCTGCTGTGTGCTCCTGGCCACAGACCCACCCTGCGACCATGTGTCAATCCATTCTGTGCTGCCATTCCATTCTTTCCAGTTCCCCTAGGATCTTCACACAATTAAAACACTTAAAAGCTTTCTGTTTTTTTTCAGGGTAAAAACCGAGCTCCTCAGCACAACCTGCAAAGCCACCAGTGACCCTGCCAATGGCTAGACTCTCTCCAGGCCCATCTTTTTATTATTATTATTTTTAAATATATTTTATTGATTTTACACAGAGAGGAATTGAGAGGGACAGAGAGTTAGAAACGTTGATGAGAGAGAAACACCGACCAGCTGCCTATTGCACACCCCCCACTGGGGATGTGCCTGCAACCAAGGTACATGCCCTTGACCGGAATCGAACCTGGGACCTTTCAGTCCACAGGCCGACACTCTATCCACTGAGCCAAACTGGTCCAGGCCCATCTTTTTATTATTATTGCTAGAGGCCTGGTGACGGATTCGTGCACATTGAAAGGAAATTTGTGGTGTTTCTCCTTTTTCCGTGACCTGCACGGAAAAATGAAAGGTTCCTGAGGGGAGGAGCTGGGGATTAAGAAATTAGAGAAAGAAAGAGACAAGAGGCAGAAATAGATTCATAAAGCTGGGAGCTAGGTGGGCGCCATCTCTCTGATGGAGAGACAGTCACACTCACCACAGACAACACAGCATATTTATTGGCTTCCAAAGGGGAGTTTAAGGTCAAAAGGAGCTTCCGGTGTGCCCAGATCCTATTCATCAAAATCTGGGTAAGCTCCCTATTTTTTGGTACAAGATTTAGCTTATTGAGACCTGGGTGAGTCAAGGTCCTATTTGTTCCTCATTCCAAGCACATGGATTAAGAAATCAGCACTGATAAGAGGATTCTGCCAGTGCCTCGGGCTCAGCTGATCAGAATTAAAAGAATGTCCTTGTGCCTTCTCTGGTGGCTCTCTACAAAATGAATTAAAAGAAGCATTGTAAAGGCTGGGGAGGGGTGGGGGAGGGCTCCAGGGTGTGTCCGGCCCATCTCCCCCAGTCCCAATTGACCCAACCCCAGCAGCAAGCTAACCTATTGGTCGGGGTGTCTACCCCCTGGTGGTCAGTGCGCATCATAGCAACTGGTCAAGCAGTTGAACAACAATTGGACACTTAGCATATTAGGCTTTTATTATATAGCACTAGAGGCCCAGTGCATGAAATTCATGCGTGTGGGGTGTCCCTCAGCCCAGCCTGCACCCTCTCCAATCTGGGGCCCCTCTCACAATCCAGGACTGCTGGTTCCCAACTGCTCACCTGCCTGCCTTTCTTATTGCCCCTAACTGCTTCTGCCTGCCAGCCTGATCACCCCCTAACCACTCCCCTGCCAGCCTAATTGACCCCTAACTACTCCCCTGCCAGCCTATTTACCCCTAACTGCCCTCCCCTGCAGGCCTAGTCACCCCTAACTGCTCTCCCCTACAGGCCTGGGTCCCCCCCGCCCCAACTGCCCTTTCCTGTAGGCCTGGTCACCCCCACCATCCCTCCTCTGCTGGCCTGGTCACCCCTAACTGTCCTCCCTTACAGGCCTGGTCCTTCACAACCATGCTCCCCTGCTGGCTGTCTTGTGGTAGCCATCTTGTGTCCACATGGGGGCAGTCATCTTGTGTGTTGGAGTGATGGTCAATGTGCATATTACTCTTTTATTAGATAGGATAGAGGCCTGGTGCATGGATGGGGGCCAGCTGGTTTGCCCTGAAGGGTGTCCTGGATCAGTGTGGGGGTTCCCTTGGGGTGTGGGGTGGCCTGATCAAGAGGCCTTATCCCTGGCAACCCAAGCGGAGGCCTGGTATCTGGGATTTATTTATCTTCTATAATTAAAACTTTGTAGCCTTGAGTGGAGGCCTGGGCCAGCAAGGGTGTGTGGAAAGCTTGGCTTCTTCCATTGCTGGGGAAACCCAAGCCTCCTGCTTCTCCATGACAGCAGCCATCTTGGTTGGGTTAATTTGCATAGTCGATCCTGATTGGCTTGTGGGTGTGGTGAAGTGATGGTTAATTTACATATTATACTTTTATATAATAGAATTATCTTTTAAAAAATATATTTTATTGATTTTTCACAGAGTAAGAGAGAGGGATAGAGAGTTAGAAACATTGATGAGAGAGAATCATTGACCAGCTGCCTCTTGCACACCCCCTACTGGGGATGTGCCCACAACCAAGGTACATACACTTGACCAGAATTGAACCCGGGACCTTTCAGTTTGCAGGCTGATGCTCTATCCACTGAGCCAAACCAGTTTCGGCTAGAATTATCTTTTTAATTATTGATTTCAGAGAGGAAGGGAGAGGGAGAGAGATAGAAACATCAATGATGAGAGAGAATCATTGATTGGCTACCTCCTGCATGCCCTGCACTGGGGATGGAGCCCATAACCTGGGCCTGTGCCCTTACTGGGAATTGAATTCTGACCTGGTTCATAGGTTGATGCTCAATCACTGAGCCAAGCAAATTCTAATTTCTATGCCATCTCCTTCTCCACTCACCCTATAACCTTGGGGAGATAATGAGTTGCCTCTGTGTCTATCTGCACGAAGGGTTAATAGAAAGGAGAAGATTAATTACTTAAATTAATATTTATTGAACCAGATCCTGTGCTAGACACTCTTTCATAAATTAACTGAGTGACAGACGCAGTATCGGGACGAGACAGACTGTCTACCCTTCCCACAGACGAGGATCGGCACTCCGGCCGCTACGTGGGCAATTTGGCCCAAGCTGTGAAGCTGGAAGCGGGCGTGGGCAACGTTAGAAAGAAGATGGAGCATCCCTGTCTTTTCCATCCGAGTGAGGAGATCTGTCATTCTCATGGCCTCTTCCAGCCTCAGGCCGCAGGGACAGAGGCCTTGCCGTGTCCCGTGGGAAAAATCTGGCCTGCTGAGCACTGCATCTCACCTCCAGGCTCAGCTCCAGGGCTCTCCCAGTGTGTCCGTCCTACAGATCAGGGCAAGGACCTCCTGCGTGCCTCCTGCATGTGTGCATCTGTGCGCGTGAGTGTGCATGTGTGCATGTGTGCGTGTGCGTGTGTGTGCATGTGTGCGTGTGTGTGTGTGTTTGTGTGCACGCACATGCATGCGTGCTTGTTAATCCTCACCCGAGGATATTTTTTCCCCTTGATTTTTAGAGAGAGTGGAAGGGGGAGAAGGAGGGCAAGGGAGAAAGAGAGAGAGAGACACATCGATTGGTTGCCTCCCGCAGGTGCCCTGACCAGGCCTGGAGATCAAACAGGAAACCGAGGTACATACCCTTGATTGGGAATCAAACCCATGACCCTTTGGTCTGGTCTGCGGGCTGACACTCTAGCTAAGGAGCCACCAGCGAGGGCCTGCACCTCCATTTCTCACACATGTCATATGTTGCTAGAGGAATGGGAAGGAATGAGTCTTTCCATTATAGGTGAGAAAAATGGAGGTTCAGAGTGACTTACCTAAGCCTATGGCCCCACTCATCAGCTAGAGGCCCCCAGGAGAGGCTGACAGGCCCTGGAGCCCCCGGACCCACTTCCCTAAGGCCAGGGGGGTGGCTTTATCAGTGCAGTGCAGCCCTCAGACCTGGGATCTCAGCTGAAGCTCTCTGGTTGCAAAACGACCAGCATCCGGAAGAAACGATGCTGTCACTCGGAGAGCAATCTGCGGGAGGAGGACCCAGGGGGAGCATAGAGTGGGTCTGCGGGAGGAGGACCCAGGGGGAGCACAGAGCGGGTCTGCGGGAGGAGGACACTGTTTGAGCACAGCGCGGGTCTGGGGGGAGGAGGACCCAGGAGGAGCACAGAGCGGGTCTGCAGGAGGAGGACCCTGGCCAATCACAGAGCGGGTCTGTGGGAGGAGGATCCAGGGGGAGCACAGAGCAGGTCTGGGGGAGGAGGACCCTGGCGGAGCACAGAGCGGGTCTGCGGGAGGAGGACCGAGGGGGAGCACAGAGCGGGTCTGCGGGAGGAGGACCCTGTTCGAGCACAGAGCGGGTCTGCGGGAGGAGGACCCTGTTCGAGCACAGAGCGGGTCTGCGGGAGGAGGACCCAGGCGGAGCACAGAGCGGGTCTGTGGGAGGAGGACCCAGGCGGAGCACAGAGCGGGTCTGCGGGAGGAGGACCGAGGGGGAGCACAGAGCGGGTCTGCGGGAGGAGGACCCTGGCGGAGCACAGAGCGGGTCTGCGGGAGGAGGACCCAGGCGGAGCAGAGAGCGGGTCTGTGGGAGGAGGACCCAGGCGGAGCACAGAGCGGGTCTGCGGGAGGAGGACCCTGTTCGAGCACAGAGCGGGTCTGTGGGAGGAGGACCCAGGGGGAGCACAGAGCGGGTCTGCGGGAGGAGGACCCAGGCGGAGCACAGAGCGGGTCTGGGGGAGGAGGACCCAGGGGGAGCACAGAGCAGGTCTGGGGGAGGAGGACCCTGGCCAATCACAGAGCGGGTATGCGGGAGGAGGACCCTGTTCGAGCACAGAGCGGGTCTGCGGGAGGAGGACCCAGGCGGAGCACAGAGCGGGTCTGCGGGAGGAGGACCCAGGGGGAGCACAGAGCGGGTCTGGGGGAGGAGGACCCAGGCGGAGCACAGAGCGGGTCTGGGGGAGGAGGACCCAGGGGGAGCACAGAGCGGGTCTGTGGGAGGAGGACCCAGGCGGAGCACAGAGCGGGTCTGCGGGAGGAGGACCCAGGGGGAGCACAGAGCGGGTCTGGGGGAGGAGGACCCTGGCCAATCACAGAGCGGGTCTGCGGGAGGAGGACCCTGTTCGAGCACAGAGCGGGTCTGCGGGAGGAGGACCCAGGCGGAGCACAGAGCGGGTCTGTGGGAGGAGGACCCAGGGGGAGCACAGAGCGGTTCTGCGGGAGGAGGACCCAGGGGGAGCACAGAGCGGGTCTGGGGGAGGAGGACCCAGGCGGAGCACAGAGCGGGTCTGGGGGAGGAGGACCCAGGGGGAGCACAGAGCGGGTCTGCGGGAGGAGGACCCTGGCGGAGCACAGAGCGGGTCTGCGGGAGGAGGACCCTGTTCGAGCACAGAGCGGGTCTGCGGGAGGAGGACCCAGAGGGAGCACAGAGCGGGTCTGCGGGAGGAGGACCCAGGCGGAGCACAGAGCGGGTCTGGGGGAGGAGGACCCAGGGGGAGCACAGAGCTGGTCTGCGGGAGGAGGACCCAGGCGGAGCACAGAGCGGGTCTGTGGGAGGAGGACCCAGGGGGAGCACAGAGCGGGTCTGCGGGAGGAGGACCCTGTTCGAGCACAGAGCGGGTCTGCGGGAGGAGGACCCTGTTCGAGCACAGAGCGGGTCTGCGGGAGGAGGACCCAGGCGGAGCACAGAGCGGGTCTGTGGGAGGAGGACCCAGGGGGAGCACAGAGCGGGTCTGCGGGAGGAGGACCCAGGGGGAGCACAGAGCGGGTCTGGGGGAGGAGGACCCAGGCGGAGCACAGAGCGGGTCTGGGGGAGGAGGACCCAGGGGGAGCACAGAGCGGGTCTGCGGGAGGAGGACCCTGGCGGAGCACAGAGCGGGTCTGCGGGAGGAGGACCCTGTTCGAGCACAGAGCGGGTCTGTGGGAGGAGGACCCAGGGGGAGCACAGAGCGGGTCTGCGGGAGGAGGACCCAGGCGGAGCACAGAGCGGGTCTGGGGGAGGAGGACCCAGGGGGAGCACAGAGCAGGTCTGGGGGAGGAGGACCCTGGCCAATCACAGAGCGGGTCTGTGGGAGGAGGACCCAGGGGGAGCACAGAGCGGGTCTGCGGGAGGAGGACCCTGTTCGAGCACAAAGCGGGTCTGCGGGAGGAGGACCCTGTTCGAGCACAGAGCGGGTCTGCGGGAGGAGGACCCAGGCGGAGCACAGAGCGGGTCTGTGGGATGAGGATCCAGGGGGAGCACAGAGCGGGTCTGCGGGAGGAGGACCCAGGGGGAGCACAGAGCGGGTCTGGGGGAGGAGGACCCAGGCGGAGCACAGAGCGGGTCTGCGGGAGGAGGACCCAGGGGGAGCACAGAGCGGGTCTGCAGGAGGAGGACCCTGGCCAATCACAGAGCGGGTCTGTGGGAGGAGGATCCAGGGGAGCACAGAGCGGGTCTGTGGGAGGAGGACCCAGGGGGAGCACAGAGAGGGTCTGCGGGAGGAGGACCCAGGGGGAGCACAGAGCGGGTCTGTGGGAGGAGGACCCAGGGGGAGCACAGAGCGGGTCTGGGGGAGGAGGACCCAGGGGGAGCACAGAGCGGGTCTGCAGGAGGAGGACCCTGGCCAATCACAGAGCGGGTCTGCGGGAGGAGGACCCAGGGGGAGCACAGAGCGGGTCTGCGGGAGGAGGACCCAGGGGGAGCACAGAGCGGGTCTGTGGGAGGAGGATCCAGGGGAGCACAGAGCGGGTCTGTGGGAGGAGGATCCAGGGGGAGCACAGAGCGGGTCTGTGGGAGGAGGACCCAGGGGGAGCACAGAGCGGGTCTGCGGGAAGAGGATCCAGGGGGAGCACAGAGCGGGTCTGGGGGAGGAGGACCCAGGCAGAGCACAGAGCGGGTCTGGGGGAGGAGGACCCAGGGGGAGCACAGAGCGGGTCTGCGGGAGGAGGACCCAGGCGGAGCACAGAGCGGGTCTGGGGGAGGAGGACCCAGGCGGAGCACAGAGCGGGTCTGCGGGAGGAGGATCCAGAAGGAGCACAGAGCGGGTCTGCGGGAGGAGGACCCAGGGGGAGCACAGAGCGGGTCTGCGGGAGGAGGACCCAGGGGGAGCACAGAGAGGGTCTGCGGGAGGAGGACCCAGGGGGAGCACAGAGTGGGTCTGCGGGAGGAGGACCCAGGGGGAGCACAGAGCGGGTCTGCGGGAGGAGGATCCAGGGGGAGCACAGAGCGGGTCTGTGGGAGGAGGATCCAGGGGGAGCACAGAGCGGGTCTGCGGGAGGAGGACCAAGGGGGAGAACAGAGCGGGTCTGTGGGATGAGGACCCAGGGGGAGCACAGAGCGGGTCTGCGGGAGGAGGACGCAGGCGGAGCACAGAGCGGGTCTGGGGGAGGAGGACCCAGGGGGAGCACAGAGCAGGTCTGGGGAAGGAGGACCCTGGCCAATCACAGAGCGGGTCTGCGGGAGGAGGACCCTGTTCGAGCACAGAGCGGGTCTGCGGGAGGAGGACCCTGTTCGAGCACAGAGCGGGTCTGCGGGAGGAGGACCCAGGGGGAGCACAGAGCGGGTCTGCGGGAGGAGGACCCAGGCGGAGCACAGAGCGGGTCTGTGGGAGGAGGACCCAGGGGGAGCACAGAGCGGGTCTGCGGGAGGAGGACCCAGGGGGAGCACAGAGCGGGTCTGGGGGAGGAGGACCCAGGCGGAGCACAGAGCGGGTCTGTGGGAGGAGGACCCAGGCGGAGCACAGAGCGGGTCTGCGGGAGGAGGACCCTGTTCGAGCACAGAGCGGGTCTGTGGGAGGAGGACCCAGGGGGAGCACAGAGCGGGTCTGCGGGAGGAGGACCCAGGCGGAGCACAGAGCGGGTCTGGGGGAGGTGGACCCAGGGGGAGCACAGAGCAGGTCTGGGGGAGGAGGACCCTGGCCAATGACAGAGCGGGTCTGCGGGAGGAGGACCCTGTTCGAGCACAGAGCGGGTCTGCGGGAGGAGGACCCTGTTCGAGCACAGAGCGGGTCTGGGGGAGGAGGACCCAGGCGGAGCACAGAGCGGGTCTGTGGGAGGAGGACCCAGGGGGAGCACAGAGCGGGTCTGCGGGAGGAGGACCCAGGGGGAGCACAGAGCGGGTCTGGGGGAAGTGGACCCAGGCGGAGCACAGAGCGGGTCTGGGGGAGGAGGACCCTGGCGGAGCACAGAGCGGGTCTGCGGGAGGAGGACCCTGTTCGAGCACAGAGCGGGTCTGCGGGAGGAGGACCCAGGCGGAGCACAGAGCGGGTCTGTGGGAGGAGGACCCAGGGGGAGCACAGAGCGGGTCTGCGGGAGGAGGACCCAGGGGGAGCACAGAGCGGGTCTGGGGGAAGTGGACCCAGGCGGAGCACAGAGCGGGTCTGGGGGAGGAGGACCCAGGGGGAGCACAGAGCGGGTCTGCGCGAGGAGGACCCTGGTGGAGCACAGAGCGGGTCTGCGGGAGGAGGACCCAGGCGGAGCAGAGAGCGGGTCTGTGGGAGGAGGACCCAGGCGGAGCACAGAGCGGGTCTGCGGGAGGAGGACCCTGTTCGAGCACAGAGCGGGTCTGTGGGAGGAGGACCCAGGGGGAGCACAGAGCGGGTCTGCGGGAGGAGGACCCAGGCGGAGCACAGAGCGGGTCTGTGGGAGGAGGACCCAGGGGGAGCACAGAGCAGGTCTGGGGGAGGAGGACCCTGGCCAATCACAGAGCGGGTCTGCGGGAGGAGGACCCTGTTCGAGCACAGAGCGGGTCTGCGGGAGGAGGACCCTGTTCGAGCACAGAGCGGGTCTGCGGGAGGAGGACCCAGGCGGAGCACAGAGCGGGTCTGTGGGAGGAGGACCCAGGGGGAGCACAGAGCGGGTCTGCGGGAGGAGGACCCAGGGGGAGCACAGAGCGGGTCTGCGGGAGGAGGACCCTGGCGGAGCACAGAGCGGGTCTGCGGGAGGAGGACCCAGGCGGAGCAGAGAGCGGGTCTGCGGGAGGAGGACCCAGGGGGAGCACAGAGCGGGTCTGCGGGAGGAGGACCCTGTTCGAGCACAGAGCGGGTCTGTGGGAGGAGGACCCAGGGGGAGCACAGAGCGGGTCTGGGGGAGGAGGACCCAGGCGGAGCACAGAGCGGGTCTGCGGGAGGAGGACCCTGTTCGAGCACAGAGCGGGTCTGTGGGAGGAGGACCCAGGGGGAGCACAGAGCGGGTCTGCGGGAGGAGGACCCAGGGGGAGCACAGAGCGGGTCTGCGGGAGGAGGACCCTGTTCGAGCACAGAGCGGGTCTGGGGGAGGAGGACCCAGGGGGAGCACAGAGCGGGTCTGGGGGAGGAGGACCCAGGCGGAGCACAGAGCGGGTCTGGGGGAGGAGGACCCAGGGGGAGCACAGAGCAGGTCTGGGGGAGGAGGACCCTGGCCAATCACAGAGCGGGTCTGCGGGAGGAGGACCCAGGGGGAGCACAGAGCGGGTCTGGGGGAGGAGGACCCAGGCGGAGCACAGAGCGGGTCTGCGGGAGGAGGACCCAGGGGGAGCACAGAGCGGGTCTGCAGGAGGAGGACCCTGGCCAATCACAGAGCGGGTCTGTGGGAGGAGGATCCAGGGGGAGCACAGAGCGGGTCTGTGGGAGGAGGACCCAGGGGGAGCACAGAGCGGGTCTGCGGGAGGAGGACCCAGGGGGAGCACAGAGCGGGTCTGTGGGAGGAGGACCCAGGGGGAGCACAGAGCGGGTCTGGGGGAGGAGGACCCAGGGGGAGCACAGAGCGGGTCTGCAGGAGGAGGACCCTGGCCAATCACAGAGCGGGTCTGCGGGAGGAGGACCCAGGGGGAGCACAGAGCGGGTCTGCGGGAGGAGGACCCAGGGGGAGCACAGAGCGGGTCTGTGGGAGGAGGATCCAGGGGGAGCACAGAGCGGGTCTGTGGGAGGAGGATCCAGGGGGAGCACAGAGCGGGTCTGTGGGAGGAGGACCCAGGGGGAGCACAGAGCGGGTCTGCGGGAAGAGGATCCAGGGGGAGCACAGAGCGGGTCTGCGGGAAGAGGATCCAGGGGGAGCACAGAGCGGGTCTGGGGGAGGAGGACCCAGGCAGAGCACAGAGCGGGTCTGGGGGAGGAGGACCCAGGGGGAGCACAGAGCGAGTCTGCGGGAGGAGGACCCAGGGGGAGCACAGAGCGGGTCTGCGGGAGGAGGACCCCGGCCGAGCATAGAGCGGGTCTGAGGGAGGAGGACCCAGGCAGAGAACAGAGCGGGTCTGCGGGAGGAGGACCCAGGGGGAACACAGAGTGGGTCTGCGGGAGGAGGACCCAGGGGGAGCACAGAGCGGGTCTGCGGGAGGAGGACCCAGGGGGAGCACAGAGCGGGTCTGCGGGAGGAGGACCCAGGGGGAGCACAGAGTGGGTCTGTGGGAGGAGGATCCAGGGGGAGCACAGAGCGGGTCTGTGGGAGGAGGATCCAGGGGGAGCACAGAGCGGGTCTGTGGGAGGAGGATCCAGGGGGAGCACAGAGCGGGTCTGGGGGAGGAGGACCCAGGCAGAGCACAGAGCGGGTCTGGGGGAGGAGGACCCAGGGGGAGCACAGAGCGGGTCTGCGGGAGGAGGACCCTGTTCGAGCACAGAGCGGGTCTGCGGGAGGAGGACCCTGTTCGAGCACAGAGCGGGTCTGTGGGAGGAGGACCCAGGGGGAGCACAGAGCGGGTCTGCGGGAGGAGGACCCAGGGGGAGCACAGAGCGGGTCTGGGGGAGGAGGACCCAGGGGGAGCACAGAGCAGGTCTGGGGGAGGAGGACCCTGGCCAATCACAGAGCGGGTCTGCGGGAGGAGGACCCTGTTCGAGCACAGAGCGGGTCTGCGGGAGGAGGACCCAGGCGGAGCACAGAGCGGGTCTGTGGGAAGAGGACCCAGGGGGAGCACAGAGCGGGTCTGCGGGAGGAGGACCCAGGGGGAGCACAGAGCGGGTCTGGGGGAGGAGGACCCAGGGGGAGCACAGAGCGGGTCTGCGGGAGGAGGACCCTGGCGGAGCACAGAGCGGGTCTGCGGGAGGAGGACCCAGGCGGAGCAGAGAGCGGGTCTGTGGGAGGAGGAAACAGGCGGAGCACAGAGCGGGTCTGCGGGAGGAGGACCCTGTTCGAGCACAGAGCGGGTCTGTGGGAGGAGGACCCAGGGGAGCACAGAGCGGGTCTGCGGGAGGAGGACCCAGGCGGAGCACAGAGCGGGTCTGGGGGAGGAGGACCCAGGGGGAGCACAGAGCGGGTCTGCGGGAGGAGGACCCTGGCGGAGCACAGAGCGGGTCTGCGGGAGGAGGACCCAGGCGGAGCAGAGAGCGGGTCTGCGGGAGGAGGACCCAGGCGGAGCACAGAGCGGGTCTGCGGGAGGAGGACCCTGTTCGAGCACAGAGCGGGTCTGTGGGAGGAGTACCCAGGGGGAGCACAGAGCGGGTCTGGGGGAGGAGGACCCTGGCGGAGCACAGAGCGGGTCTGGGGGAGGAGGACCCTGGCCAATCACAGAGCGGGTCTGCGGGAGGAGGACCCAGGGGGAGCACAGAGCGGGTCTGCGGGAGGAGGACCCTGTTCGAGCACAGAGCGGGTCTGCGGGAGGAGGACCCTGTTCGAGCACAGAGCGGGTCTGCGGAGGAGGACCCAGGCGGAGCACAGAGCGGGTCTGTGGGAGGAGGACCCAGGGGGAGCACAGAGCGGGTCTGCGGGAGGAGGACCCAGGGGGAGCACAGAGCGGGTCTGGGGGAGGAGGACCCAGGCGGAGCATAGAGCGGGTCTGCGGGAGGAGGACCCAGGGGGAGCACAGAGCGGGTCTGCAGGAGGAGGACCCTGGCCAATCACAGAGCGGGTCTGTGGGAGGAGGATCCAGGGGGAGCACAGAGCGGGTCTGTGGGAGGAGGACCCAGGGGGAGCACAGAGCGGGTCTGCGGGAGGAGGACCCAGGGGGAGCACAGAGCGGGTCTGTGGGAGGAGGGACCCAGGGGGAGCACAGAGCGGGTCTGGGGGAGGAGGACCCAGGGGGAGCACAGAGCGGGTCTGCAGGAGGAGGACCCTGGCCAATCACAGAGCGGGTCTGCGGGAGAAGGACCCAGGGGGAGCACAGAGCGGGTCTGCGGGAGGAGGACCCAGGGGGAGCACAGAGCGGGTCTGTGGGAGGAGGATCCAGGGGGAGCACAGAGCGGGTCTGTGGGAGGAGGATCCAGGGGGAGCACAGAGCGGGTCTGTGGGAGGAGGACCCCAGGGGGAGCACAGAGCGGGTCTGCGGGAAGAGGATCCAGGGGGAGCACAGAGCGGGTCTGGGGGAGGAGGACCCAGGCAGAGCACAGAGCGGGTCTGGGGGAGGAGGACCCAGGGGGAGCACAGAGCGAGTCTGCGGGAGGAGGACCCAGGGGGAGCACAGAGCGGGTCTGCGGGAGAAGGACCCCGGCCGAGCACAGAGCGGGTCTGAGGGAGGAGGACCCAGGCAGAGAACAGAGCGGGTCTGCGGGAGGAGGACCCAGGGGGAACACAGAGCGGGTCTGCGGGAGGAGGACCCAGGGGGAGCACAGAGCGGGTCTGGGGGAGGAGGACCCAGGGGAGCACAGAGCGGGTCTGCGGAGGAGGACCCAGGGGAGCACAGAGCGGGTCTGGGGGAGGAGGACCCAGGGGGAGCACAGAGCGGGTCTGCGGGAGGAGGACCCAGGGGGAGCACAGAGCGGGTCTGCGGGAGGAGGACCCAGGGGGAGCACAGAGCGGGTCTGCGGGAGGAGGACCCAGGGGGAGCACAGAGCGGGTCTGCGGGAGGAGGACCCAGGGGGAGCACAGAGCGGGTCTGCGGGAGGAGGACCCTGGGGAGCACAGAGCGGGTCTGTGGGAGGAGGATCCAGGGGGAGCACAGAGCGGGTCTGTGGGAGGAGGATCCAGGGGGAGCACAGAGCGGGTCGGGGGGAGGAGGACACAGGCAGAGCACAGAGCGGGTCTGCGGGAGGAGGACCCAGGGGGAGCACAGAGCGGGTCTGCGGGAGGAGGACCCAGGGGGAGCACAGAACGGGTCTGCGGGAGGAGACCCAGGGGGAGCACAGAGCGGGTCTGCGGGAGGAGGACCCAGGGGGAGCACAGAGCGGGTCTGCGGGAGGAGGACCCAGGGGGAGCACAGAGCGGGTCTGCGGGAGGAGGATCCAGGGGGAGCACAGAGCGGGTCTGTGGGAGGAGGATCCAGGGGGAGCACAGAGCGGGTCTGCGGGAGGAGGACCAAGGGGGAGCACAGAGCGGGTCTGCGGGAGGAGGGACCCAGGGGGAGCACAGAGTGGGTCTGTGGGAGGAGGACCCTGTTCGAGCACAGAGGGGTCTGCGGGAGGAGGACCCAGGGGGAACACAGAGCGGGTCTGCGGGAGGAGGACCCAGGGGGAGCACAGAGCGTGTCTGTGGGAGGAGGATCCAGGGGTAGCACAGAGCGGGTCTGCGGGAGGAGGACCCTGGCGGAGCACAGAGCGGGTCTGTGGGAGGAGGACCCAGGCGGAACACAGAGCGGGTCTTTGGGAGGAGGACCCAGGGGGAGCACAGAGCGGGTCTGTGGGAGGAGGACCCAGGGGGAGCACAGAGCGGGTCTGTGGGAGGAGGATCCAGGGGGAGCACAGAGCGGGTCTGCGGGAGGAGGACCCAGGGGGAGCATAGAGCGGGTCTGTGGAGGAGGACCCAGGGGAGCACAGAGCGGGTCTGCGGGAGGAGGACCCTGGCGGAGCACAGAGCGGGTCTGTGGGAGGAGAACACTGGCAGAGCACAGAGCGGGTCTGCGGGAGGAGGACACAGAGGGAGCACAGAGCGGGTCTGCAGGAGGAGGACACAGGGGAGCACAGAGCGGGTCTGCGGGAGAAGGACCCAGGGGGAGCACAGAATGGGTCTGCGGGAGGAGGACTCCCTCCGAACACAGAGCGGGTCTGCGGGAGGAGGACCCAGGCGGAGCACAGAGCGGGTCTGTGGGAGGAGGACCCAGGCGGAACACAGAGCGGGTCTGTGGGAGGAGGACCCAGGCGGAACACAGAGCGGGTCTGTGGGAGAGGACCCAGGGGGAGCACAGAGCGGGTCTGTGGGAGGAGGACCCAGGGGGAGCACAGAGCGGGTCTGTGGGAGGGAGGACCCAGGTGGAGCACAGAGCGGGTCTGCGGGAGGAGGACCCAGGTGGAGCACAGAGCGGGTCTGCGGGAGGAGGACCCTGTTCGAGCACAGAGCGGATCTGTGGGAGGAGGACCCAGGGGGAGCACAGAGCGGGTCTGCGGGAGGAGGACCCAGGCGGAGCACAGAGCGGGTCTGCGGGAGGAGGACCCTGGCGGAGCACAGAGCGGGTCTGCGGGAGGAGGACCCAGGGGGAGCACAGAGCGGGTCTGTGGGAGGAGGATCCAGGGGAGCACAGAGCGGGTCTGCGGGAGGAGGACCCAGGGGGAGCACAGAGCGGGTCTGTGGGATGAGGATCCAGGGGGAGCACAGAGCGGGTCTGCGGGAGGAGGACCCTGGCGGAGCACAGAGCGGGTCTGTGGGAGGAGAACACCGGCAGAGCACAGAACGGGTCTGCGGGAGGAGGACACAGAGGGAGCACAGAGCGGGTCTGCAGGAGGAGGACACAGGGGGAGCACAGAGGGAGCCTGGGAGCTCCAGGCGGAACTTCTCTGGCCTTCCGGTCCCTTGTGCCTGGCACAGGGCAGGGACACAGTGGTTGCTTTACATGTGCTCACTAACTTGAACGTGGGACTCCGAAGGAAAGAGGCAGGGAACTTGAGGGAGCTCAGGATTGAGAACCCAGCGGGGGAGACAGCTAGAGAGAGTGGGTCCAGGCTTGAGACACCAGCACTTGTGCTTCGGGTTTGCTGAGGCCGAGCAGAGTTCTCCGGGGGCGGGGCGGCTGCCAGGCCTCCCTGTTTCCCAGGAGTCTTAGCTGAGAGGCTGAGTTATCCTTTCACTCCTGAGCCTGGCCTCCCCTCCTCTCAGCTCCCCAAACCCTTCTCCACCACCGTGATGG